>NC_061513.1:1158829-1255216 GCF_022539505.1 Lolium rigidum
AACTACACGCCAAGCACTTTTACGGCACCGTTGCTACTGCTCATACTTATTTATACCACCTGTATTTCACTATCTCTTCGCCGAACTAGTGCACCTATTAGGTGTGTTGGGGACACAAGAGACTTCTTGCTTTGTGGTTGCGAGGGTTGCATGAGAGGGATATCTTTGACCTCTTCCTCCACGAGTTCGATAAACCTTGGGTATCCACTTAAGGGAAACTTGCTGCTGTTCTACAAACCTCTGCTCTTGGAGGCCCAACACTGTCTACAAGAATAGAAGCTCCCGTAGACATCAGCGTCTCTGGAAGGTTTTCCGTATCGTGGTTCTCGGTACTGGGGGCTTCGCGACGAAGGCTATTTGTAGGCGGAAGGGCAGGTAAAGAGGCGGCACGAGGGGCCCACACCACAGGCCGGCGCGGCCAGGGCTTGGGCCGCGCCGCCCTGGTGTGTCGCCACCTCGTGGCCCCACTTCGACTCTCCTTCGGACTTCGGAAGCTTCGTGGAAAAATAGGCCCTCGGGCGTTGATTTCGTCCAATTCCGAGAATATTTCTTTACTAGGATTTCTGAAACCAAAAACAACGAGAAAACAACAGACTGGCTCTTCGGCATCTCGTTAATAGGTTAGTGCCGGAAAATGCATAAATACGACATATAATGTGTATAAAACATGTAGATATCATCAATAATGTGGCATGGAACATAAGAAATTATCGATACGTCGGAGACGTATCAGCATCCCCAAGCTTAGTTCATGCTTCGTCCCGAGCAGGTAAACGATAACAAAGATAATTTACGGAGTGACATGTCATCATAACCTTGATCATACTATTGTAAACATATGTAATGAATGCAGCGATCAAAACAATGGTAATGACATGAGTAAACAAATGAATCATAAAGCAAAGACTTTTCATGAATAGCACTTCAAGACAAGCATCAATAACTCTTGCATAAGAGTTAACTCATAAAGCAATAAATCAAAGTAAAGGTATTGAAGCAACACAAAGGAAGATTAAGTTTCAGCGGTTGCTTTCAACTTGTAACATGTATATCTCATTGATAATTGTCAACATAGAGTAATATAACAAGTGCAATATGCAAGTATGTAGGAATCAATGCACAGTTCACACAAGTGTTTGCTTCTTGAGGTGGAGAGAAATAGGTGAACTGACTCAACATAAAAGTAAAAAAGAATGGTCCTTCAAAGAGGAAAGCATCGATTGCTATATTTGTGCTAGAGCTTTTATTTTGAAAACATGAAACAATTTTGTCAACGGTAGTAATAAAGCATATGAGTTATGAAAATTATATCTTACAAGTTGCAAGTCTCATGCATAGTATACTAATAGTGCCCGCACCTTGTCCTAATTAGCTTGGACTACCGGATCATCGCAATACACATGTTTTAACCAAGTGTCACAATGGGGTACCTCCATGCCGCTCTGTACAAAGGTCTAAGGAGAAAGCTCGCATTTTGGATTTCTCGCTTTTGATTATTCTCAACTTAGACATCCATACCGGGACAACATGGACAACGAGATAATGGACTCCTCTTTAATGCATAAGCATGTGGCAACAATTAGTATTCTCATATGAGATTGAGGATATATGTCCAAAACTGAAACTTCCACCATGATTCATGGTTTTAGTTAGCGGCCCAATGTTCTTCTCTAACAATATGCATGCTCCAACCATTAAGGTGGTAGATCTCTCTTACTTCGAGACAAGACGGACATGCATAGCAACTCACATGATATTCAACAAAGAGTAGTTGATGGCGTCCCCAGAAAACATGGTTATCGCGCAACAAGCAACTTAATAAGAGATAAAGTGCATAAGTACATATTCAATACCACAATAGTTTTTAAGCTATTTGTCCCATGAGCTATATATTGTAAAGGTGAAGAATGGAAATTTTTAAAGGTAGCACTCAAGCAATTTACTTTGGAATGGCGGAGAAATACCATGTAGTAGGTAGATATGGTGGACAAAAATGGCATAGTGGTTGGCTCAAGGATTTTGGATGCATGAGAAGTATTCCCTCTCGATACAAGGTTTAGGCTAGCAAGGTTATTTGAAACAAACACAAGGATGAACCGGTGCAGCAAAACTACATAAAAGACATATTGTAAACATTATAAGACTCTACACCGTCTTCCTTGTTGTTCAAAACTCAATACTAGATATTATCTAGACTTTAGAGAGACCAAATATGCAAACCAAATTTAGCAAGCTCTAGGTGTTTCTTCATTTATGGGTGCAAAGTATATGATGCAAGAGCTTAAACATGAGCACAACAATTGCCAAGTATCAAATTATTCAAGACATTTTTAGAAATACTACATGTAGCATTTCCCGATTCCAACCATATAACAATTTAACGAAGAAGATTCAACCTTCGCCATGAATACTATGAGTAAAGCCTAAGGACATACTTGTCCATATGCAACAGCGGAGCGTGTCTCTCTCCCACACAATGAATTCTAGGATCCATTTTATTCAAACAAAACAAAAACAAAAACAAACCGACGCTCCAAGTAAAGTACATAAGATGTGACGGAATAAAAATATAGTTTCAGGGGAGGAACCTGATAATGTTGTCGATGAAGAAGGGGATGCCTTGGGCATCCCCAAGCTTAGACGCTTGAGTCTTCTTAGAATATGCAGGGGTGAACCACCGGGGCATCCCCAAGCTTAGAGCTTTCACTCTCCTTGATCATATTGCATCATTCTCCTCTCTTGATCCTTGAAAACTTCCTCCACACCAAACTTGAAACAACTCATTAGAGTGTTAGTGGACAATAAAAATTAACATGTTCAGAGGTGACACAATCATTTTTAACACTTCTGGACATTGCATAAAGCTACTGGACATTAATGAATCAAAGAAATTCATCCAACATAGCAAAAGAGGCAATGCAAAATAAAAGGCAGAATCTGTCAAAACAGAACAATCTGTAAAGATGGATTTTATTGAGGCACCAGACTTGCTCAAATGAAAATTCCCAAATTGAATGAAAGTTGCGTACATATCTGAGGATCACGCACGTAAATTAAATTCGTGACAGCAAAGAAATCTGAAACTGCGCAGTAATTCAAATCTAGTATGAACTTTACTATCAAAGACTTTACTTGGCACAACAAAACACAAAACTAAGATAAGGAGAGGTTGCTACAGTAGTAAACAACTTCCAAGACTCAAATATAAAACAAAAATACTGTAGTAAAAGCATGGGTTGTCTCCCATAAGCGCTTTTCTTTAACGCCTTTCAGCTAGGCGCAGAAAGTGTGTATCAAGTATTATCGAGAGATGATGAATCTTCAGCGGGGTTTGAAGTTTTCTCAACCATGCATAGTATATTAGATACATAAATTTCAGCGGCTCCCTTTTCATTAGTCTTGGGCTTGCTACTCTCATCAAACAAATTTTCAGGGAACAAGCCAAGCATAGTTATTTTCTAGCGCTTCATTCATCGCTAGGAGCTTACATGGTATTGGTGCTTTGATCTCCCCACCATCATTAATGTTATTAGTGTACCTTACTCTCTCCATGTCCATCTTTTCAAGGATACTAACAAAATTGGTATAAGAACCAAGCATCTTATATTTAATAAAGACCTTTCTAGCCTCTCTTGCTATACCACCAAATTCTCTAAGAAGGGTTTCTAAAACAAAATCTTTCTTTTCCCCTTCTTCCATATCACCGAGTGTAAGAAACATGTGTTGGATTATAGGATTGAGATTAACAAATTTAGTTTCCAACATGCGAACTAAAGCAACGAGCAGCAATTTCATAAGTAGGAGCAAGTTCTACCAAATGTCTATCTTCAAAATCTTCAACGGTACTAACATGATTGGAAAATTCTTCTATATTATTTCTCCCAACTATAGACCCACGTCCTACCGGTATATCTTTTGTGGTAAAATTAAAAGGAAACATGATGAATCAAGTAAAGTAAATGCAAGTAAACTAATTTTTTTGTGTTTTTGATGTAGAGTGCAAGACAGTAAATGAAGTAAAGCTAGCAACTAATTTTTTTTGTGTTTTGATATAATGCAGCAAACAAAGTAGGTAAATAAAATAAAGCAAGACAAAAACAAAGTAAAGAGATTGGATTGTGGAGACTCCCCTTGCAGCGTGTCTTGATCTCCCCGGCAACGGCGCCATAAAATATGTTGCTGGCGTGTAGTTGACGTGGGAGTTAGAAATCTTTGTGGTGTAGCTTTTCTTCAGTTCCCCGGCAACGGCGCCAGAAAATATGCTTGATGGCGTGTAACTCACACGTTCGTTGGGAACCCCAAGAGGAAGGTATGATGCGCACAGCAGCAAGTTTTCCCTCGAAAGAAACCAAGGTTTATCGAACCGAGGAGGAGCCAAGAAGCACGTTGAAGGTTGATGGCGGCGGGATGTAGTGCGGCGCAACACCGGAGATTCCGGCGCCAACGTGGAACCTGCACAACACAACCAAAGTACTTTGCCCCAACGAAACGAGTGAGGTTGTCAATCTCACCGGCTTGTCTGTAACAAAGAATTAGATGTATAGTGTGGATGATGATTGTTTGCGAGGAACGGTAAAGAACGAGTATTGCAGACAGATTTGTATTTCAAGTATAAAAGAATGGACCGGGGTCCACAGTTCACTAGAGGTGTCTCTCCCATAAGATAACATGTTGGGTGAACAAATTACGGTCGGGCAATTGACAAATAGAGAGGGCATAACAATGCACATACATGACATGATGAATATTGTGAGATTTAATTGGGCATTACGACAAAGTACATAGACCGCTATCCGGCATGCATCTATGCCTAAAAACTCCACCTTCGAGGTTATCATCCGAACCCCTTCCGGTATTAAGTTGGAAAACAACGGACAATTGCATTAAGTATGGTGCGTAATGTAATCAATAACTACATCCTCGGACATAGCATCAATGTTTTATCCCTAGTGGCAACAAGTACATCCATAACCTTAGAGGTTTCGTCACTCCCGCAGTTCACGGAGACATGAACCCACTATCGAGCATAAATACTCCCTCTTGGAGTTAAGAGCAAAAACTTGGCCGAGCCTCTACTAATAACGGAGAGCATGCAAGATCATAAACAACACATAGGTAATAGATTGATAATCAACATAACATAGTATTCTCTATCCATCGGATCCCGACAAACACAACATATAGAATTACAGATAGATGATCTTGATCATGTTAGGCAGCTCACAAGATCCGACAATGAAGCACATGAGGAGAAGACAACCATCTAGATACTGCTATGGACCCATAGTCCAGGGGTGAACTACTCACTCATCACTCCGGAGGCGACCATGGCGGTGAAGAGTCCTCCGGGAGATGATTCCCCTCTCCGGCGAGGTGCCGGAGGTGATCTCCGAATCCCCCGAGATGGGATTGGCGGCGGCGGCGTCTCTGGAAGGTTTTCCGTATCGTGGCTCTCGGTACTGGGGGTTTCGCGACGAAGGCTATTTGTAGGCGGAAGGGCAGGTAAAGAGGCGGCACGAGGGGCCCACACCATAGGCCGGCGCGGCCAGGGCTTGGGCCGCGCCGCCCTGGTGTGTCGCCATCTCGTGGCCCCACTTCGACTCTCCTTCGAACTTCTGGAAGCTTCGTGGAAAAATAGGCCCCTGGGCGTTGATTTCGTCCAATTCCGAGAATATTTCTTTACTAGGATTTCTGAAACCAAAAACAGCAGAAAACGAGCAAGCGGCTCTTCGGCATCTCGTTAATAGGTTAGTGCCGGAAAATGCATAAATACGACATATAATGTGTATAAAACATGTAGATATCATCAATAATGTGGCAAGGAACATAAGAAATTATCGATACGTCGGAGACGTATCAATAGGCAACTCACAAGATCTAAACATGAAGCACAAATTGGAGGAGACAGCCATCTAGCTACTGCTATGGACCCATAGTCCAGGGATGAACTACTCACGCATCACTTCGGAGGTGGGCATGTCGATGTAGAGTCCTCCGGTGATGATCTCCCTCTCCGGCAGGGTGCTGGGAAGAGTTTCAGAACCCTCCCAAGCTAGGGTCGGCGATAGCGTCCGTGACGGAAATTTTCGTGGATGGAGGCTCGGGTGTTTAGGGTTTTCCCGAGATCGTGAATAAATAGGCAAAAGGGCGAGGTTGGTGGAGTCCAGGGTGGCCCACACCACCCCTTGGCGTGAGCCCACCCTTGGCCGCACCATGGGGTGGTTTGGCTGCCCTGTGGCACCTCTCCACCTCTCCTCTGGACTCCGTCTCCGTTTCGATAAAATAGGCACTTCGGCTTTTGTTTCGTCCAATTCCGAGAATATTTCATGTACAACTTTTCTTAAATACAAAAATAGCAGAAAACGGGAAACTGGCACTATGGCATCTTGTCAATAGGTTAATGCCGAAAAATGTATAAAAGTGAAACAAAGTGTAAACAAAACATATATACATTGGTGTAAAATAAGCATTGAGCATAAAAAATTATAGATATGTTTGCGACGTATCAAGCATCCCCAAGCTTACCTCCTGCTCGTCCTCGAGTAGGTAAGTGATAACAAAAATAATTTTTGAGGTGACATGAAGCCAACACAATCTTGATCAAGTTATTGTAAAAGCATTGTGAGCTGGGATTGTACTATACACATTATACTCCGAATGACAACTATGCTCTCTTAATTGGTGCATAAAGCAAGAAGATGAAGACTCAACATAAAAGTAAAAGAAAGGTCCTTCAAAGAAGGAAGCAAGATTAACAAGTTTTATAAACCTTCCAAAAAGTATGGTACTTATTAGGTTTGACCTCTCATTACCCTATCATAAGCATCCGGAATGGTTAAAGTTAATGTGAGGTCAAATATTAGTTATATGTTTGACAAATCACAAGTTGAAAATCTCGTGCCCCTTGAATACGAGTACCTAAACCTCATGCTATTCAACTTAGGTCTCAAGCAAGTTCTTGTCATTGTAAGTATACATGTAGCATTGAAAATGCCAACGGGGTACCTCTTTCCCCATGATATAGGAGCATTCCCATACCGAAAATGACAAGACAAACAGAAAATGGGTATAGGTTTTTATTGAAGAATGCCTCACAAAATGCTCACTATGGTTCACTGTGAATTTCCACCATGAATGATGCATGGCTTAAGTTGGCCGCCCGGGCGTTTCTCTAACATATATACAAACTCCATGGACTTACAAGTTTCCATTTTATTTCACACCGCTAGGCATCCATAAACAAAAGAACATGATATCAACTAAATAAGAATAATTGCAATATTGAAAGCGTGCCCCATGAAAGCATGGTTATGTTAACTCCCAACTTGTAATTTGCAAGCATATAATCTTCATAAGATAGTCACAATGGTCCAAGTTTATTAAGTACAAGAAAGCAAATGTGCCATCAAATTCGTGAGAGCTTTACTATCTAATTTTCTCATGACAAAATTTAATTTCGAAGATAAATAAAAACATGATGAATATACTTGGAATAGCAATGATGCTAATAGGTAGATATGGTGGACACAATAGGAAAACTTTGGTTTTTAGTGGTTGTATGCACGAGTAGAGCTCATACTCAGTACCGGTGAAGGCTAGCAAAAGATTGGGAGTGACGAACTAAGAGAGCAATAATGGTCATAGTCATGCATAGCGACAAAACATTATTAATCAAAGCATAAAGTGATATTACAAGTCAAAAACTAAATGATCATAGAGGCTTTAGGTGACTGGTTTGTAGTCATAACATGGTGTAAACATGTGCCAAGTCAACCCAATGAAGCATCAAAGGAAAATACCACAATATTTTGCTTTTTATGATGGAAACAACACATGATTCTTTCAACGGCATAGTAAGCACTCTTTGAAATTTGATAAAAGTCATGCTACAACAATAATTACTAAGCATATAATAAGAATAATATCCAACATGAGATGCCAAAGTCTATGCCACAGTCTAGACAAGCTTTCTTTTGCATCACTATTAGCATGAAATATTTTACTCGTCTCCAACAACAATCAATTTATTTGAAAAAACTCTCATAGATAATAATCGATAAAGACCAGAGAGCTAATCATACCTAAAAAATAAAATTAACAATCTCTGAAAAAAATAAGAGTGGAAAATAAGAGCTAAACGCAGTACTAGCAAACTAGAACACCCGGAGAACAATAATAGCGAAAACTAGACTGTTCTATGCAACTAAAACGGAGTGTGTCATTCTCCAAAAAAATATGCTGGGATCCAACCATATGCTACAGCAAAAAAAAAACTAAAAACAAAAATAAAGACGCTCCAAGAACAACATATATCATATGAAGCAATAAAAATATAGCGTGTAGAAAGATGACCTGATGCTTTGTTGATGAAGAGGGGATTCCTTGGGCATTCCCAAGTTTTGACGCTTGTACCTCTTCAATATTACTTGGTGTGATTTCTATATCAAGCATCTTTCAAACTTTCTCCCCTTGTTGCTTAAAAGAATGAAGCTCAACTTCAGGAATTCTCATTTTAGGAAAAACAAAGCAACAAAAATAAAAGCTATAATAGAAACTAATTTTTGTGTGTTTTTGATATAAAGAAGCAAACAAGACAAAGTAAAATAAACCAAGAAAAACAATAACAAACTAAAGATATTGGAGATGAAATACCCCTTACATAATTCCTCTTTCTCCGCGGCAATGGCGCCAGAAAAAGATCATGATGAGCAGAGATTGCACACCGTTGGGGAACCCCAATAGGAAGTTATGATGAGCACAGTAGCAAGTTTTTCCTCAGGAAGAAAACAAGGTTTAATCGACCAGTAGGAGAAAGACGTGACTTCTGCAGGTGTTGTTAGATGACTTGTGGCAGGACGCACTACCAGCGTCAGCAACAACGTGGAACCTGCACAAAACACAACCAAAATACTTTGCCCCAACGTTACAGTGAGGTTGTCAATCTCACCGGTTTTGATGAAAACAAAGGATTAAATGTATAGTGTGGAAAGATATGTTTGTTTGCAGTGGAATGAAAAGATAACAGTGTTTACAGTAAGTAAACATAACAGTATGATTGTATCAGTGTAAAAGAAAGGACCGGGGTCCACAGTTCACTAGAGGTGTCCCTCCATAAAGATAAATAACATGGTGGGTGAACAAAGTACAACTGAGAAATTGACAGAATAAAGATCATACATGACAAGATGATTACTATGAGATTCGTTTGGGCATTACAACATAATACATAGACCGTAATCCAACTGCGTCTATGACTAATAATTCACCTTTCGGTTATCGTCCAAACCCCTTCCAGTATTAAGTTGAAATCAACAGATTATCACATTAAGCAATGTGTGTAAAGTAAACAATAGAATTATTGTTAGACAAAGCATTGTTGTCTTCTTCCTAGTAGCAACATCACATCTGCAATCTTTGAAAACTAGAGGCATGAACACACTATCGAGCATAAATACTCTCTCTTGGAGTCACAAGCATTTACTTGGCAACAATATCTACTAGCAACGGAGAGCATGCAAGATCAAAAATAACATATGACAAGTATATAATCGATCTCAACATACTATTCATTATTCATCGGACCCCAGCAAACACAACATGTTGCATTACATAAAGATGATCTTGATCATGATAGGCAGCTCACAAGATCTAAACATGAAGCACAAATTGGAGGAGACAATCATCTAGCTACTGCTATGGACTTATAGTACAGGGATGAACTACTCACGCATCACTTCGGAGGCGGGCATGGCAATGTAGAGGCCTCCAGTGATGAGCTCCCTCTCCGGCAGGGTGCTAGGAAGAGCTTCAGAACCCTCCAGAGCTAGGATCGGCGATGGCAGCCGCGACAGAACTTTTCGTGGATGGAGGCTCGAGTGTTTAGGGTTTTCCCGAGATCATGAATAAATAGGCGGAAGGGTGAGGTCGGTGGAGGCCAGGGTGGCCCACACCACCCCTTGGCGCAGGCCCACCCTTGGCCGCGCCATGGGGTGGTTTGGCCGCCCTGTGGCGCCTCTCCACCTCTCCTCTGGACTCCGTCTTAGTTTCGATAAAATAGGAACTTTGGCTTTTATTTCGTCCAATTCCGAGAATATTTTTTGTACAAGTTTTCTGAAATACAAAAACAGCAGAAAACAGGGAACTAGCACTGTGGCATCTTGTCAATAGGTTAATGCCGGAAAATGTATAAAAGTAAAACGAAGTGTAAAAACATATATAAATTGGTGTAAAACAAGCATGGAGCATTAAAAATTATAGATACATTTATGACGTATCAGCCATGTACCTGTTTTTCCGAGCCATGATTTCCGCGTATGGAGAATATTATTTGAGCGAGGCAAAAGTTGAGGATACAAGGCGGTTGCAGTCTATCAACGAGTGTAGAAGGTACCCAGGCATAGATTGCATGCACTGGGAGTGAAAGAACTGTCCATTTGAATGGCAGCATCAGTACAATTGTCATGTTGAGGGACGTACTGTCATTTTTTAAGCAGTGATATCTCAAGATTTATGGATTTTTTATTCATTCTCTTTCATGGCCGGTTCCAACAATTACATTAATGTGTTGCGCCGATCACCGATTTTCAAGAGGCTTATGCAAGGCAGGGCTCTTCAGGTGAGCTACGAGATCAATGAAAATGAATATGGCAAGCCATATTATATTGTTATGTCATCTACCCTAACTGAGCCACACTGGTGAAAATGTCTCTAATCCAAACATGGAAAAAACGAGGAGGTTTGCCAAGATGCAAAAGGCTCGCAGAAAAAGATGTGGAGCGGAGATATGGTGTACTCCAAGCTCGGTGGGCAATTATCCGTTACCTGGCAAGAACATGGTCGCTGAAGATCATGCATGGGGTGATTACCTGTTGCTTGATCATACATAACATGATCGTTGAGAACGAGCGTCCTGATGACCATAATGAACACATATTAGATTTTCAGGTGAACTGGTTGCGCCAATCCCTAAGGCAGCAGTATCTGAATATGAATGCTGAAATCACTGACAAGAAATGTTCAACCGCCTAGAGACAGATTTAATTGTGTATCAATGGACATTAGCTAGCCATCAAGATATCATGTAGTGCTCAATATCACCTTACTTTGATGTAGACTTTAAATTTTTTGGATGTAATAACTAATTATATTAAACCTGTTTATTTTGCTATTTAAACATCTCTCCGAACCAAATGCGTCAGCCCACTACAGACACATACGCAAATAGGGACACGTCCGATACCCGGTTGAAGATGCCCTAATCCGCACCGAACGAGCTAGTAGGAGGAACACAGGGCCGTTACGTCAAAAAAAAAAAAAAAAAGGAGGAACACAGGGCCGTAGGTTCGAGGAGCAATAGTACTCTTACCCTGCTGCTGCTGGCAATCTGAATTCCGAGAGTGGGCTCTGCAGAAACGGAGCACGCGAGAGAGATAGCCTGGAAATGGAGGAAACTCGGGCAACGAGGAGGAGACCAGCCTTTTCAGCTCTGCTGCCGCCGCCTTTTGACCCCAACGGTGCAGCGACCGGCCGGCCCGGTGCTGTCGCATGGCCGTCGTCGAGGCGAAGTGGACTGCGGCACGGCAGGCCGGCAGACACCAGGAAGATGGGGGCGGCGCCATGAATGAGCCTGCGCGCGTGGAAGCTGCTTACCTCGTCCTCCTTCCCGAGGAAATCTTTGGGCAGTCTGTTCCATTCACGGGGCCATGAGATTCGCCTCGATTTTCCTCGGAAGCCGCACTCCCTTGGCAGGTCGCAGGTGAAGCGAAAATAAACGAAATGAACCTTTTGAAAACTTAGGCAAAATGGAACTGATTTACTTTATCAAAAAATGACTCTTTTCATGCACCCATCGGCTAGACCATTTGGTCCGCGGCTGGCCTTTTGCCTCTCTTTCTTTCCCCTTTTCGCACACAATTGGCACAAATGAATGGACAACGTAATGTTGCAACCAAATTGAATTAAATAATGCACAACTAAATAGAAAACATAGTTCACAATAAAAACATAAAACAAGATGAGATAACTACTGGTTTCCTACCAATACCCCGCAACGCTTAATCAAATCAGCTTGAAAACGATCAAAAGTGTGGCGATCACAAATCTCATGACGCATATGGAGAAACTCTTCAAACGTTGCTAGCCCATTAAGGCTCAACCAATTCGCTCTAAAATTGCCACCACTAATCAATAAGGTTTTTATCATGCTCATCCTCCACGGTTTTGGTGCACATGATCAAACAAACAGTAGTCACGTTATACCTACTCTTTTTTTTTTTTTTTTTTTGAACACGGGGAAAGGCCTCGAAGGGCCTGGGTGCTGCATTAAACATCGAACGGCGCAGTACAAATTACATAGAGGACCTCAACAAATACATAAGCTAAAAAGCAGTCCTCAAATTTTACACCACGGACCCTAAAACAAAATTCAGAAAAGCAATCCAGTCCGCCGACGCCGCCATGCTTCACCGAACTCCAACGACGACCTCCAACACCAGCACCGGGGACGAAACCACTTGGTGGAAGGAGGGAGAGAGCTGCCGCCGCGAATCCGTAAGGGGGCCTCCGATGGAGGTTTAACAAAGCCAGACGCACCTGCGTCGTGGCCAGGAGTTGCTGCCCGCCAGCATCTTGAGTCGGCCGCCGCAAGAAGGCAACCGAGGATGAACTCCACGATCCTGCAGCTTTAGATTTCCCCATATCCTCTTCAAATCCGCAGAAGAGCAAACCAAACCTCTCAATCCCCTCGCCACCACGGCAGGTCAGAAGGAGAGGGAGGAGTGCGGAGCTCCAGTTACAGAAGAGGGTCGCGCCGATCCGCTTATTGAAGAAGACTTCCCCGGATCTCCAAACACCAACCAGCTTCCACCTCAAAAGCATAGCGATGAGCAAACCCGAAGAGCACCCGGCACCGCGGAGTAGCACCAGAGCAACAAGCCTCCACAAGAAGGGGAAGACAGCCTTATTCAAGGAGATGCCACGCTCCATCAGCCTCACATACACCAACTCCCGCCACCAGAGCCGGCCATTGAAGAGGACGAAGCAGAGGACGAGCCAGATCCGGCCGATGGAATCTGGCTTCCTACTCCAAAACGCCAAGAAGGACAAGATATCAACATAAAAGCTACTAGTATATACAACGGCGCTGCTCCGTGTCCAGCTCCGGCCGGCTAATCCGGCGGAGAGGGCACCGGAGAGGCCTGGTTCTCTGTGGAAAACTCTCGCGGTACTGTTCCTCACTGAGAGAGGGGAGGGGGAGAAAAGATGTCCCGTGAAATTAAGCAATCCAAGAAGCACGTTATACCTACTCTCATCGCTCCATGTTTTTGCAAGGTATCGAACAATAGTTCACAAAGATAGGAGCACACCAAATGACCTCTCCACGTCCTACCGAGCAGTCTTTTTTTTTTTGGAAACATCTTCTTTTTCTCTACTTTTTTATTCAGTAATGTGGACCAATCATGATAGATATCATCAAGATAATAGTCTTTGTTATATGCATGGCCATTGATCTCATAGTAAACCACTGAAGCATTGTCTTCTGCAGGCATATAGAATACCTGATAACGCCGGAGCACGTTGATGTTATTGTAAGAACCCGTCATGTTGAAGAAAGAGTGTGAAATCCGTAGAGGTGAAGTCAAGCTTACCGACGATATCGTCCTTGTATCCGAAGTACGAGTCGTTCTCCATCACGCCTTCGAGAATATTTAAGAGCAACTTTCTTAACATCCGAGAACAGCACTAGGATTTGTGATCCAGGTAGTAGCCAGCTTCTCGTTTGCGCTTAATATTGCGCCTAAATAGACTCATCAAAACCATGTAAATGTGACATCTGCCTCTCGATGTGCTCATGGATGAGGACCGCCGTGACCATCGGTTCAAAGTCACAATCTAAGTTACAAGTTGTCACGGTCGAAGTTATAAGTTATCGTCCGGCGATGTGTCAATGGTGCTCTTAGAGAACCTCCAGCCGTCTCTCCAACGAAGCCCCCGACACCCTTTTTTCATCCGGATGGCGTTATTCGGCCCAGCCACTCCCCCCCCCCCGGTTTCCTTGTTTCCCCCCGGAAAAGGGCCTAAATCCATCCGGAGATCCCATGCAATCCCCCGCCCCCTGGGGTGCACTAGGGAGTCCGGATGAGAGAATACCGGAGACGGGCCCACTCTGTCGGCGAGAGAACACGCGAACCCCACCACTCTCGTAGCTCTCTCGCCGCCGGCACCACCCCTCGCTAATCCGTCGGCTAGTTGCCTGCACTCTGCTGTCCCTCCTCCCACCAGCATATATCTCTCTTCCCGTCTGCCGCAACTCCTCGCATCACGCCTCGCGTCGACCACGCCCGGCAGGTGTTCGTCCATTTGCCTAGGCGGACATGGACTCGGACGACGACGAGGAGCAGATGTTCGTCGAGCTTTTTGAAGAAGAGATGGCAGCCGCCGCCGCCAAAGACGATGAGCACATGTTGATCCTACTTTGCTTGTCCGGCTTGTACACGGAGAAGGCCATTGGTCGACGTGGTGGGTCGGCACCAGATCGCCGGAACTGCAAGCTGAG
The DNA here is from genome assembly GCF_022539505.1 of Lolium rigidum. Lineage (NCBI taxonomy): Eukaryota > Viridiplantae > Streptophyta > Magnoliopsida > Poales > Poaceae > Lolium > Lolium rigidum. The sequence continues at coordinate 1,173,384 of NC_061513.1, forward strand.
GCAGCGAATGGAGGGCTACTGCATGCTCTACACCGACTACTTCGCCGACAATCCATTGCATGGTAACGCTATTTTTAGGCGTCGTTTCAGGATGAGCCGGAAGCTCTTCTTGAAAATTGTGTATACCCTTCGAGACTACGACATCTACTTCAGATGCAAGTTGGATTGTACCGGCATGGCAGGGTTTTCCGCCCTCCAAAAGTGCACGGTGGCTATGCGGATGCTGACATATGGAGCTCCTGGTGATGCTGCCGATGACTATCTTCGGATGGCGGAGTCCACCGCTCTTGATTGTTTCTACCAGTTCTGTAGGGCGGTGATAGCAGTGTTTGGGGACATCTACTTGAGATCAACCACTGTGGAAGACACTGCCCGGATCCTCGCTTTCAATGAAGCTCGAGGATTTCCGGGATGCTTGGAAGCATTGACTGCAAGGGAAGAACTGTCCGTTTGCCTGGCAGAGAATGTGCAAGGGTCACAAAAAAGGCTGCACTGTGATACTTGAGGAAGTGGATACCCATGATCTCTGGATTTGGCACTCCTTCTTTGATATGCCGGGATTTAACAACGACATTAACGTCCTGCAGTGCTCGCCGATCTTCTCCAAGTTTGTGGAGGGTCATGCTCCCCCGGTTTACTTTGTGATCAATGGCCAACACTACAACAAGGAATACTATCTTGCATACGGTATATATCCAAAGTGGGCATCATTTGTGAAGACTATCTCAAGCCCCGTCCTCCTGAAGGAGACGGAGTTTCAAGGAACAAGAAGGTTACCGAAAGGATGTCGAGCATGCATTTGGTGTCCTCCAGCAGAGATTTGTTGTAGTCCAGTTCCCTGCTATGACTTGGTCCAAAGATCAGATGTGGGAGGTGATGAACTGTTATGTGTGCTTACACAACATGACTATTTAGAATGAGCGAAAGTATCCAGTTCCTCTGAGCGAGGAAGCTGCACCATATGACAGGGAGGGTCCTCTTGCATAGCCTAATCACCAGGTGCCGGCATCGTGCATTTCGTTCATCGCTATGCGTCAGGAGATTCGAGACTCCACAATGCATCAACAGCTGCATGATGATCTGGTGGATCACATATGGAGGCTTCGAGGCAACACCAACTAGTTTCCATTTGATTTGTTTCAAAATTTGTTAAATTATTTGCCTGATTTGCTGAACGGTAACATTTATTTGTAAAAGTAAGCCAAATATTGGCCAAAATTTGTCAAATCCGCCGAACTGTGAGTTTATTTGTGAAACTAAAGCCAAAAACGTCAATCTTTGGACGTCTATCCGGAGGGATGGCTGGAAGTTCGGCGCTCCTCATGCCAAAATTTTGTCCAATTCGACGCTATTTAGCGTCGGATTTAGCTGTCGGGAGCGCCAACGGCTGGAGGTGCTCTTATAGAAGTATAATTGGTCGACGACCTAGTGAGGTCCATGTACATACAACATGAAACAAACAATAGTCATTGACACTAGTCAATTTCTATGTCGGTGCTCAGCCGAGCATGTCTAGTTTTGTATCTCAAATTTGGCTACACAATAACTGAAATTGCTGGGAGTATGTTTGTATAACAATTGTTTTAGTTGCGCTCACCACCTCTACCACATGGTATTGCTGGTAGTATGTTGCAATGCAACTCAGGGCATCTCCAGCGGCGCGACGCATTTCGGACGCTCAAAAGTGGTCGCGAGCGTCCGTTTGCGTCGCCCTGTGGACATATTTTGTCCGCGCGTCCCTTTGCGTCTGGGTGTGCTTCCACCGGGGCGACCCATTTTTTGATTTGCAACATAGTTAAAAAAATTCAAAGTAGTACATAAAAATGCATAAAAACTATACAAAATAGATCTATAGGCCTAGGCTACTTGCTTCCTGATGGGCTGACACCGTCGTTGCGTCGCTCCGGCGCCTCCCGCGCGGCCGCTATGGCTCGGTGCGCCGCCGCGTCCTGGCTCAGTGCCTGCTCCAGCCTCGCGTTGGCGGCGTCGTCCTTGAGCATCTCGAAAGACTCGACGATGGCCCTCTGCTCTGCCGCCCTCTCCTCCGGCGTCGGCGCATCAAGGTTATCGGAGGACCAAGATATCTCCGAGTCGGAGTCCTCTGCTGCAGCGGCGGCCGCCAGCCTGCGCTGTTCCAGCTCGGCGTCCAACGCCGCGTGGCCCGCCAGCTCCTCCTGTGCTTCCTTCTCCGCTTCAGCCAGGGCCGCGGCGTCCCTCGCCGGGTGGAGGAGGTCGGTGCTGTCTTCGGAGTCGAACTCCTCGGAGGAGCTCGAGGCCGGAGGAGGTGGAGTGGGAGGTGAAGGTGGAGGTGGACGCGCGGCATCCTGGCCGCGTCCGGCGCTGCTCATGGTGGATCTGCTAGAGGCTGAGAGGAAGCGGCGCTACGGCAGCGGCGGCTAGGGTTTAGTGGGGAGGAGATGAGATGCTCGCGCCCTAGTATATATAGGTCGGAGGAAGGGCGACGGCCGCGCCACGCATTGCATCGCCATTACTACGTGCGCAGAGGTAGGCGACGACCGCGCACGCGAGGCATCGCCATTTACGCGGCCGCAGAATGCCGAAGCGACGCCTCGCTGCCAGTACTGGCGGAAAAGACGCATCGACGCTGCGTCACTGTCAGGCGGCCCGACGAAACGTCCGCCAGACGCGAGTGGACACTTTCCGCGTCCACCGCCAGAGACGCATCCCAGACGCATATTTAGGTCAGGTTTACGTCTCCGCGAACGATCCGGTTACTTTGCGTCGCTCCACTCGAGGTGATGCCACACGCCGGTCACGGCAATCGCTGAGCGGCGTCGCGCCGCGCTGGAGATGCCCTCAGCTCACAACTCCTTTGGTTGCATTTGACGGCACAAGAACCGGAGTCACCTCGAGTAGACGCCTAGCTACACTGTCACGTTTAGACGTTACCCGTTCCTTCCACCTGACTTGACGAGACTCGTGACACCCAAGTCGAAAAGCAACACAGAAGCCGGGCCCCAGCCTCTCCGATTAGACGTCTCAGGGACGTACAACCGCCTCGGACCCCGTGTGCGTCCGCCGTTGCGCGGAGATTCGTGCACCGGGCAATCCAACGGCGTCGATGGACTCTCTACCGTGCGCGCGCTTTGTCTTCGTCTTCCCGCTATAAATAAAATCCAACGAAACCATTTCGTTTCCTGGTACGAACTCGCTTCACACCTTCTTGTTCCCATATTTTAAGCTCACGGCCTGCCGCCACTGCTTCGTTCCGAGAATAGAAGCTTTTCCACTATTCCTCTCCCCGTCGCCAGGCAACTCCAGTGCGAGCACCTCGTATATAGCATCTCCCGTCGCTCTCTTCGGCTGCAATGGCGGACAACGATGGGACAACGCTGGCGGAGCTCCTCGAGCCCGCCCCGGCGCCTGAGCTGGCGCTCCTGCCGCAGCAGCTGCCGCCCGCGACGCCAGCCTCCGCGGGGAGGCGGCGCGGCCGGCCGCCGGGGTCGAGGAACAAGGAGAAGCCACCGGTGGTCATCGTGCGGGAGAGCAAGGCGGCGATGCGACCCGTGGTGCTGGAGCTCGCCGCGGGCTGCGACGTGGCCGTCGCGCTGGCGGACTTCGCGCGCCGCCGCGGCGTCGGCGTCTCCGTGCTCTGCGGCCGCGGCGCGCTCTCCGCCGTCGCGCTGCGGCTCTCCACCTCGCCAGTGACGCTGGAGGTGAGGAAGCTGGAGGGCCGGCTGGACGTGCTGTCGCTGTCCGGGAGGGTGCTGCCGTCCAATGCCGCCGGCGACGGTGTCGTTCAGCCGCCGCCGTTCACGGTGGCCCTTGCAGGTGGGGGCGGGCAGGTCATCGGCGGCACGCTCGCGGGGGTGATGACGGTGGCGGAAGTTGGGATGGTGGTGGTGGCCGCCACGTTCGGGACCGCCGAGGTGCACCGGGTTCCCGCGCATGACTCTGAGGAAGAACGAGGCGATGATGGCCGCCCGGAGGAGAGGCACCCACCGCCACCGCCAGCAGTGGAGCTGCCGCCGCCTCAGCTGCTGCAGCTGAAGCAGGCGATGGTGGGTGCGAGCGCCGCCGCCGACGTGGGACATGTCGCTGCTTACGGCGAGGGTTCGGGCTGGCGCGGCGGGTATCCGGGTCAGGTGGGCCACTATCAGCAGCAGCAGCAGCAGCATGCCGATCAGACGCACCCGTGGACCCAGCTGTTTGCTGACTCAGCCGCTCCCAACTATCACTACTTGTAGTAGCTGCAACAGTTTGTTCATTCTCCAGGCGCGGCACGGTTCCTGTCACGACTCACGAGTACGGTTCCTGTAATTGGTTCATTTCATGAAGTGCTAACTTTGGATCTGTACTCATCAGTCATCACTCAATCACCTTTTGGGAGTAGTGTGTCTTACTCAATCGCACGAAGAAGTTTGTCCTTTTTTTCCATCCACCTCGGTCGGCAAAACTAGCATGTGATTGTCGTGTTTACTCCCTTCTTTTCTGAAGCATTTACATTCTTTTAACATCAAATAATGCTAAATTTGATAAAAATGAATAAAGGAGTATAATACAAATCCAATATTATTGAATACATCATGAAATATGTTTTTAAATTATATTTCCATACTTCCTCAATCCCCATATTGGTGGCTTATAAACATAATCAAAAAGTCAATGTTTTCTAAATTTGACCAAATATATTTATGATGAATCTATTAGTATTGATTTGGCATTATGTATCTTCATATTTTTGTATATATTATTCGTGTTGAAATGTATACGCCACCTAAGTATACATTGCAAGCCAAAAGGATTAGAATCAGTTAGACACAACAACTAGTTCATGAGACGGAGACTTTAGTGATGCATTGTTGCTTAGGATCAATGCACCGAAATAACGAATGATATTAGTCGTAGGATATGAAGTGGCCACAAGCATCTGATATGACACACATTTCACGAAAGCTAAAAGGTAAGTTGATAACAAACATGTTATTTTAACAAAAACATTGGTTCGCAAAAAGAAATGTTCAATATTTAAGTGTCATAGAAAATGATAGGATCGAATTAGCAATATGGCAAAATATGAGATAGTAGTGCAGTGTGGTATCTGTTGAAGGGAAGCATGTCCAATACTAACGAAGGTGGTTTAAGCATGTATCAAGAATAGTTAATAGTATGATTTAAAAGGATACTAATAAAAATATTTGTTTAGGGTATTAGACATGTACAATATTTGTCATCCCTCTTCCATCCTACATCGCCAGATCGTCTTCGGCACAACCCGTTTCTGCCTCCGCCATTTCCCACTGTCGAAAAAGGCCGGGCCGCCGAGCAAACACACCTCGAGTTACCTTGCCGCCACCTGCCCCACTTCCAACAGTTCTGAGGCCCCACGCCCCCGTCATGGCCACGTGGTGTTCAACGTTTTTCCGGCATGGATTACGACGACAAGGAGATGGTTGTCTCCGCCGCCGACAAGCATATGAAGATACTTTCTTGCCTCCTAGACATGTACGCCTCGAGATTTGAAGCCGCGGTGGGAAGGCTCGAGGTTGGGGCGCAAGAGCAAGCCGAGGCTGAGGTTGCAGGGTTACTGCATGTTGTATGCCTACTACTTCGTCAATGATGCAGTCCGCAATAGTGACATTTTGGCGCCGTTTCAGGATGAACCAGAGGCTGAAGATTATCTTGGCCATCAAGGAGTACGACACGTACTTTGTTTGCAAGAAAGATTGTGTTGGCACGATTGGTTTTGCCTCGATACATAAGTGCACTGCTGCTATGGGATGCTTGCCTACAGAGTTCCCGCTGATACACAACATGAATACGTGCGTATGGACGAGTCTGCTGCCATTCAGTGCATCTATCGGTTCTTGAGGGCAATGGTGGCAGTGTTTGGAGAACTGTACTTGAGAATACCCACTATAGAAGACATTGTCTGGATCATGGCACATAATGCAGTAAGAGGAATTTCAGGGATGCTAAACATCGATTGCATGCTGATGTCTACGCACGCTTCTATTCTTGTAGACAGTGTTGGGCCTCCAAGTGCAGAGGTTTGTAGAACAACAGCAAGTTTTCCTTAAGTGGATCACCCAAGGTTTATCGAACTCAGGGAGGTAGAGGTCAAAGATATCCCTCTGAAGCAACCCTGCAATTACGATACAAGAAGTCTCTTATGTCCCCAACACACCCAATACAGATGTCAGATGTATATGTGCACTAGTTGGGCGAAAAGATATTAAAATGCAACTGATATGGATGGATATGAGTGGTAATAACAATCTGAAATAAATATGGCAGCAAGTAAGCATGCAGTAAAACAATAAATAAACGGTGATTTGATGTTTGGAAACAATGCCTTGGGATCATACTTTCACTTGTGGTCACTCTCAACAATGATATCATAAATGAATATAAATATAAGCATTCACTATGCTACTCTGAACTACTCTCCGGTTGGATAACGAACACTAATTCACTGTAAGACTATAAAAGCAAACCTTAAAGATGTATTCCCAAGTACTAATGAACATCCCACGCTGTCGCTTTGAGCATTCATAGGAGGTACTAACACACCACAATTTCATAGAGACATCCAACTCAAATCATAATTTAGTGAATAAGTATTCTGTAAAATATAGCCTAAGAGAGCCACACGGTTCACACATTGTCACCTTTACACACATGGGATAAGGAGTCTCCTGAGATCACATAAGTAAAATCCATTTGAATAGCATAACGACATCTAGATTACAGAGCTCATGATCACATAAAGATCACACCATGGGAGAGAGAGATAAACCACATAGCTACCGGTAGAGCCCTCAGCCCCGGGGGAGAGCTACTCCCTCCTCATCATGGGAGTCAGCAACGGCGATGGAGATGGCGGTGGAGTCGATGGAGATGGCTCCGGGGGCAATTCTCCATCCCGGTAGGGTGCCGGAACAGAGACTTCTGTCCCCCGGATATTTTCTGCGACGGCGGCGGAGCTGCGGATTTTTGTGTGGACGGAGGCTTATTGATTTAGGATTTTTGCGTCGGGAGCTTTATATAGGCGGAAGGGCGAGGTGGGTGGAGGCCTGGTGGCCCCAGACCACCCCTAGGCGCGGGCCAGGGCTAGGCCGCGCCTAGGCATGGTCTGGCCACCCTGTGGCCCCCCTTCGTCTCTCCTCCGGACTTCGTCTTTGTTACGGAAAAATAAGATATTCTGCTTTTGTTTCGTCTAATTCCAAGAATATTTCCTGTACAACTTTTCTGAAATAAAAAATAGCAGAAAACAGGGAACTAGCACTGTGACATTTTGTCAATAGGTTAGTTCCGGAAAATGTATAAAAGTGCAACTAAGTGTGAGCAAAACATATATAAATTGGTGTAATACAAGCATGGATCATTAAAAATTATAGATACGTTTGCAATGTATCACATGCACCAGACATGAAAGAACTATCTGTTTCCTTGACAAGAAATGTACATAGGTTAGAAAGGAGCTTGCATCGTGGTACTTAAGGTGATATGTTGATTTGGTATGCTTTCTTTGGTATGACTGGATCTCATAATGACATCACCGTGTTTGTCAAGCTTGTAGAAGCCCATTCTCATCCGGTGAACTATATGATCAATGGCCACGAGTACACCAACTACTTGGCGGAAGACATATATCCAATATAGTCAACATTTATGTAGACAATCTCACGCCCTACTCCGGGAAAAAGAGTTTGGTTTGCTTAGTGTCAGGATGCTTGCAGGAAGTATGTCGAGCGGGCAATTGGTGTGCTCCATGTTCTATTTTCTATTGTCCAGTGCCTCACTCTTATTTGGTCTGGATGACTTCTTGCGTGATCTCTCACAACACGATTATTGAGGGTGAGCAGATCATCCAGTGCATGACAATAAACCATGGCACAAGAAGGGTTTTCATCCGGATGTTGATCACTAGGTACAAACTGCATTTGCTACCTTCCCCGCCATGATTCAGGAAATCTGAGGCTCGGCTACTCATCACCAACTCCAAGACGATCTGGTGGATCATATGTGGATGCTCAAAGAAGGAGCCTAGTTTTATGCGTTTCAAAAGTTGATAAACTATTTACGATCCTACTTTGTTGAAAATTTTAATGTGAGCTTATGTAAACTATGATTTTTATTTTATTTATGTGAGGTTGTTGGTGGGCGGTAACAGACTTATTCAGATGTGTGGTGCCAATAGAAATTTTGGGAGACCGTTTGGGGGTCGTGGCTGGAAAAGCCGCTGCCCCATACAAAACTCCTCCCACTCGATCAGAGCGCGACATAAATTCTGAGACTTATTTTTAGAATGGAGGATCATCCTCCCCAGGCATATGGAGCTCTCCAGTCTGAGAGCATCTCCGGTCGTCCCCCAAAGCGGCCCCAAAAACCTTTTGGGGCACGCACGACATTTAATCGGCCCTAGTCGCGTGTGCCAAAGGTCATTTCCGCCCGACATGACCCAATACGAGCCCGAGCCTGTCCCCACTCCAAAGGGGATGATTCGGGCGGGTCAGACAGAGCGCGAAATCGCGTTGCGAGTGGCAGGCCCGACGCGTTATTCACAAAGAAGTCCAAAACCCGTCGCCTACCTCTGGTCAAGCGACGCCAATGGCCTGGCATGTTTCCCAGGCGGCGCAGTGAAGCGTCTCGTCGTGCATAGCCATCCATGCCGGTGTTTATTGCGGCCAACGCCTCTGCTATCGCTTCACCTGCTGCCACTGTATAAAGCGCTGCCCCCTCCAGCTATTCTTGTTCCTTCCACATTCCAATATCGTCGCGCCGCTCTTGACATCGCCCCCTTTCTTCACGCCACATTCCTTCTTCTCGACAATTTCATCGTCCCGCAAGAACGTGCTCACCGCGAATGGCTTCGGGCGCGGCAACCTCACGGTTGCGGAGGCGTGGGTGTTATCTGATACGTCTCAAACGTATCTATAATTTCTTATGTTCCATGCTAGTTTTATGACAATACTCACATGTTTTATATACATTTTACATCATTTTGATGCATTTTCCGGCTCTAACCTATTAACAAGATGCCGAAGCGCCAGTTCCTGTTTTCTGCTGTTTTTGGTTTCAGAAATCTTACACAGGAAATATTCTCGAAATTGGACGAAACAAAAGCCCACGGTCTTATTTTCCACGGAGCCTTCCAGAACACCGAAGGAGAGACGGAGAGGGGACAAGGTGGCCCCACACCCTAGGGCAGCGCGGCCAGGAGGGGGGGCGCCGGCCTGTGGGGTGGGCCCCTCGAGCGCCTCCCAACTCTGCCCCTTCGCCTATATATTCTCTCCGTCGCGAAAACCCTATCACCGAGAGCCACGATACGAGAAAACATACTGTGACGCCGCCACCGCCAATCCCATCTCGGGGATTCGGGAGATCGCCTCCGGCACCCCGCCGGAGAGGGGAATCATCACCGGAGGACTCTACATCATCATGCCCGCCTCCGGATTGATGCGTGAGTAGTTCATCCTTGGACTATGGGTCCATAGCAGTAGCTAGATGGTTGTCTTCTCCTCTTGTGCTATCATGTTTAGATCTTGTGAGCTGCCTATCATGATCAAGATCGTCTATTTGTAATGCTACATGTTGCGTTTGTTGGGATCCGATGAATATGGAATACTATGTCAAGTTGATTATTGATCTATCATATATGTGTTGTTTATGATCTTGCATGCTCTTCGTTTCTAGTAGAGGCTCTGGCCAAGTTGATACTTGTGACTCCAAGAGGGAGTATTTATGCTCGATAGTGGGTTCATGCCTCCATTGAATGCGGGACCAGTGATAGAAAGTTCTAAGGTTGTGGATGTGCTGTTGCCACTAGGGATAAAACATCAATGCTTTGTCTAAGGATATTTGTGTTGATTACATTACGCACCATACTTAATGCAATTGTCTGTTGTTTGCAACTTAATACTCGAAGGGGTGCGGATGCTAACCCGAAGGTGGACTTTTTAGGCATAGATGCATGCTGGATAGCGGTCTATGTACTTTGTCGTAATGCCCTAAGTAAATCTCATAGTAGTCATCATGATATGTATGTGCATTGTTATGCCCTCTCTATTTGTCAATTTCCCAACTGTAATTTGTTCACCCAACATGCTATTTATCTTATTGGAGAGACACCACTAGTGAACTGTGGACGCCGGTCCATTCTTTTACATCTGAAATACAATCTACTACAATCTCTGTTCTCTATTGTTCTTCGCAAACAAACATCATTCTCCACACCATACGTTTAATCCTTTGTTTACAGCAAGCCGGTGAGATTGACAACCTCACTGTTAAGTTGGGGCAAAGTGTTTTGATTGTGTTGTGCAGGTTCCACGCTGGCGCTCGAATCCCTGGTGACATAGGCATCCCCAATGGGCCTGCCGAAGATGGTACCCAGGGTTTACTGAAGGCCCACAACCCGAAGGATAAGAAGATTCGGAAGCCCAGGATACTATTAAGGAAAGCTAGAGTTGTAATAGGAGTCATTGTTTGTAATCTTGCGGGATGGGATAGAAACCCTCCCGGACTCTGTAAACTTGTGTATCACGAATCCCTCGGCTCCGCCTCCTATATAAGGGGGAGTCGAGGGACAAAGAAAGTATCGATTCATTGTCTCACAAACCCTAGCTTTTACATCGTCGAGTACTTTTCGGCTGAAACATTCGAGATCTACTTGTCCTCTACATCCAACGAAACCCTAGTCTACTACTTGTAGGCATTGACGAGTTGATACCTTGTCAATTGGCGCCGTCTGTGGGATTTAGAGGCGACAAGGAGCTGATCTCGATGGCACGTTCAAGATCGTCAACTTCGTCGGTAGCAAGCAACATCATGGACAGACGTAAACAGATCGAAACTGGTCTCGTTGATTTTGTTCCTCACCCGCCCTCCCGTTTGGATGCATATGCGTATCTGGAGGAGCCCATGGAGATGACGTTCGGAAAGTTTCACTTCCGCTTCGAGAAGGAGGAGCATATCGTCTCGAAGTTCCGATCTCGTCGGGATTATCAGCGGGTGATCCTGATTTCTCGAGCTCAGCATCATCCATCGAGTCAGGCGACGAGGAGATTTCCTCGCCACGCTTCATCAACACCAAGGCAAGCAAGCAACTCGCCAAGATCTACAGCAACATATCCTTTGAGTCACCCGCGGACTCCTATATAAGCGATGACTCAAGCGATACTGACAGCTTCGACTTCGTCGACAAGTCCATCTCTATTGGAAAGGTCCTCACCAATCTCTATGATGGTGTCACCAAACCAAGCAAAGTTCAGAACTCAAAATATCATCAGATCTACGCCATCGGAGAAGCAAGTCGCGACCAGGAGGAAACATCAGAGGCTTTCGACGACTTGGGAAATCCATATGTCGATCCCTCTGACCTAAGGCGAGGTTTGGGCACTAAATATGTCGGGCCTACACCACGGGTTAGAATTCAACTTCCACAAGCAGCATGGGATAGAGCAGAAAGAGCTATGGATGGTTCTGAACCAATGGAGACAACCGCTACGGTCGAAGAATTGCAGGCTTACCAATATAGGCTCGCCCGAGCTGGAAGAGAATTGGAAAACAGACGAGATGCTTTGAACGAGAAGAAAGGAGGCAGCTTCCGCGTCAAGCAGGCGACGAGCGGAGTTAAGTCGACAATCAGGAACTTCGGGAGATAGTCACAGAGAAGCTCGGAGGAGAGCAAGATCTCGGCTGCAAAATATACCCGAGGCTGAAAGAGAGACTCTAATCCAAAACCTCGACATGTCCTTTATGTCAATCGACACGAGGGGGAATATTATCCCAAAAACACCGGAAGCAGGGTACGTGGCGACACAAGCTTTCATCTTAGCATCCAGGCCACCTCCCGGAGATCCAAGAGAAGCGTTGTATAACATGGCCATGGCAGGATGTGGAGCCATGGGAGCAGCGTTCGCAGCTACACCTCCCGAAGGAACTGCAAGGCAAAATAGTCTGAGACCTACCGCAGCAGTGCAAGATCCACCGAGAGAGAGTGGAGTGAGAGACAGAACAACTCAGGCTAGAGTTGATAGAGCGCGACAAGAAAGAAGAGAACGTCGGCATTCACCAGAACTTGCGGAAGAGGATATGTGTGGACTTCCGTGTTTTACACGACGGGTCCGAAAAACTCGAGTCCCATCGGGATTCAAGCTACCCGATAGTTTCAAGAAATTTGATGGCCTGCAAGACCCCGAGGATTGGCTAGTTGATTACCTCGAGACAGTAAAGTTGATAGGCGGGACCAGAGCAACAGCCATGCAGAGCATCCAGATACATCTGAGCGGAGCCGCCAGATCGTGGATAAAGAAGCTTCCCCCAGGCTCCATCGACAGCTGGGAGAGTTTTGAGGACGTGTTTATCAAGAATTTCCGATCAACCTGCAAGAAGCCCGCGACATTAGAGGAGTTGAGGTCATGTCGACAAAAGCATGACGAATCAATGAGGAAGTACATCCAAAGGTGGAACATCATTAAAAACTCGGCAGAAAATATATCTGACGAGAGAGCGATAGATGCGTTTGTAGCAGGAGTGCGACGAGGAGATTTTGTGGAGGACCTGGGAAGAACAAACCCAAGGACAATATCAGCATTAATGGAAATAGCAAACAGATGGGCAGATGGCGAAGACGCAGTACATAATAAACGACATAGGTCACCAGAGGAGGACCGCAGTCGAAATTTTCAAAACAGGCGCCGATTCCCTCGACAATTCTCGAGTTACGACGCTCCTGGCCAAATATCGGCTGGGTTTCGAGGAAACAATAGAGATGATTACCAAAGGAGTAATGCACAGCAAGGCGAGAATAGAGATAATAGGCAAAATAGCGGGTCAAGGTTTCAGAGATCTTTCATAACTCCCGAAGATATGATGAACGGGCCGTGCCAGATGCATTTTTATCTCGATAGCAACGGGAAAAGGCAGTCAGGACATCTGCAGAAGGACTGTCGCAATTTTCGAGCAATGTTACGAGTCGCGAGAATGGCCAATGCTCAAGCGAGCAAACGGAAACCCCCGAGGGCCCAGGAGTGAGATCCACTTACCACCTCCTCCCGCGATCACGGACGAAAATCGACATCAGCTCAGAATAGCGGCTGCACCGCAACCACCTCCATATGTTGATCCTAACAACAATGGCGCGGTCTCGATGATCCAGAAAGCTAGGCCATCTAACAGGGCTCAAAAGGTAATCTCGCGGCAAGTGTTTATGGCAGAGAAGATGCCTCCACCAACGGTTGAGTACTTAAATTGGTCAGGGCAAGACATCGGCTTCACAATAGCGGATCACCCGCAGCAAGTTCCTCGACCAGGGCAATCAGCACTTATCTTACCAGCAGTAATTGCAGGATTCGACGTATCTCGAGTGTTTATAGATGGCGGCAGCAGTTTAAACCTTATGTATGCAGATACGCTAAGAAAGATGAACATCTCCCTAGCAAATTTGAAACCAACCGACACACGTTTCCACGGCATCACACCAGAGAAGCCAAGTTACCCATTGGGGAGGATCAGCCTCGACGTTCAGTTTGGGACCCGAGAAAATTACAAGATAGAAAGGTTGGAATTCGAAGTTGTAGATTTCCCGTCGCAGTATCACGCTTTGTTGGGACGACCAGCATATGCCAGATTTATGGCGGTACCACATTACACGTACCTGCTTTGGAGGTTTCCTGGGCCCAAGGGACCAATCACGGTCAAAGGAAGCTTTGTGTTAGCCGATAAATGCGACAAGGATTTTCATCGACTATCAGAAACTTTCGGGATGCAAGCAGAATATGCAGCGTCAAGGCTCATGAATGATTATGATGTGCTGCCAGATGTAGGAAGGCCCAACAAGGAATCAACTTTCAATACCGCGAAAGATTCTAAGGAAGTGCAGATCCACCCGACAGATCCGAAGAAAACGACGTCCATCGCAACAAACATGGACCTCGCATAGGAAAGCGCGCTCGTCGAGTTCCTCCGTGAGCACTCGGAAAATCTTCGCATGGTGTCCAGCTGACATGCCAGGAGTACCCAGGGAACTTGCCGAGCACCACCTAAACTTGGATCCAATAGCGAGACCAATCAAACAACCTTTGCGGCGTTTTTCGGAACCAAACCGCAAAGCTATGCTGTCGGAGATTGATCGACTGAGAGAAGCTGGTTTCATCAAGGAGCTGCATACAGAGGCCACGTGGGTCGCAAACCCAGTATTGGTCCCGAAGAAAAACACTAAAGTCCTTCGCATGTGTGTCGACTTTACGTGTCTCAACAAACATTGTCCAAAGGATCACTTTCCCCTCCCGAGGATCGATCAAATTATCTACTCCACGACAGGATGTGAACGTCTTTCCTTCCTGGATGCTTACTCTGGTTATAACCAGATCAGGTTGAAAGAAGAGGATGAGGTCAAAACAGCGTTCATCACACCTTATGGCGTGTTTTGCTATCGAATAATGCCTTTTGGTCTGAAAAACGCGGGAGCAACATATCAGCGGATGATGCAGAAGTGCTTAGCAACACAGATTGGGAGAAATGTACAAGTATACATCGATGACGTCGTCATAACATCAAAAAAGGGGGCAACGTTAATCGAGGACTTGAAGGAAACTTTCGACAACCTCGACCAATTTTGTCTCAAGTTGAATCCGACGAAGTGTTCTTTCGGTGTCCCTGCAGGAGAACTTCTCGGGTTCCTAGTCTCAGCAAGAGGGATCGAAGCTAATCCCGAAAAAATCCAAGCTATCGTAACAATGAGAAAGCCAACAAAGTTGAAAGAAATACAACAGCTAACTGGGCGAGTCGCAGCTTTAAGCAGATTCGTCGCCGAGTCGGGAGAAAAGGCGTTACCGTTCTACGCCCTAATCAAACAAGGAGATAAGTTCCAGTGGAACGAAGAAGCATATAGAGCTTTCGAGGATCTTAAACGCGCAATCTCGACACCACCAATCTTGGTGGCGCCAAAAGAGAAGGAACCCCTCCTGCTATACATTGCGGCTACACCCCAGGTGGTCAGCACGGCGCTAGTCGTCGAGAGAGAAGAAGAAGGAAAACTCCATGGAGTGCAGAGGCCAGTATATTTCATTAGTGAAGTATTATCGCCTTCAAAACAGAGGTACCTGCAGTACCAAAAGCTAGCATATGGAGTATTTACAATCGCAAGAAAACTGCGGCACTATTTTTCGGCGCATCCGATAATAGTGGTCAATGAGGCGCCTTTATCCAATATACTCAACAACCCAGAAGCTACAGGCCGTGTCTCCCTTTGGGGAATAGAACTTTCTCCTCGGGACATCACGTATGAAAAAAGAAAGGCAATAAAGTCGCAAATTCTACCAGACTTCATCGTAGAGTGGATGGAATTGCAAAACAGAGGACCTCCGGATTTATCGAGAACTTGGACTATGAACTTAGATGGGTCCAAGAGGTTAGAAGGAGCTAGAGCAGGGGTGATACTCATATCACCTGAAGGCGACAAATTGAAATATGTCTTACGGATGACGTTCCCAAACGCATCTAACAATGAGGCAGAATATGAAGCTCTTATACATGGGATGAAGATGGCGAAAGCCTGCGGCGCAACTCGATTAAAAATATTTGGCGACTCACAATTGGTGGCTCAGCAAGTCATGAACCAATGCGATGCAGCCAATGATAGCATGGTGGCGTACAAAGAAATGTATAATGAGCTGGAGAAGTGATGTCTACGGGAGCTTCTATTCTTGTAGACAGTGTTGGGCCTCCAAGAGCAGAGGTTTGTAGAACAGCAGCAAGTTTCCCTTAAGTGGATCACCCAAGGTTTATCGAACTCAGGGAGGAAGAGGTCAAAGATATCCCTCTCATGCAACCCCGCAACCACAAAGCAAGAAGTCTCTTGTGTCCCCAACACACCTAATAGGTGTACTAGTTCGGCGAAGAGATAGTGAAATACGAGTGGTATGAATAAGTAGTAGCACCGGCACCGGAAAAGTGCTTTGCCCGAGACAGATAAACAAGCAGTAGTAACGCAGCGAGTAGTAACGCAATAGAAACAAGTAAACAAGCAGCGATAGCGATATTTAGGAACAAGGCCTAGGGATTAGACTTTCACTAGTGGACACTCTCAACATTGATCACATAACAGAATAGATAAATGCATACTCTATACTCTTGTTGGATGATGAACACATTGCGTAGGATTACAGGAATCCTCAATGCCGGAGTTAACAAGCTCCACAATTCAATGTTCATATTTAAATAACCTTAGAGTGCATGAAAGATCAATTCGACTAAACCAAGTACTAACATAGCATGCACACTGTCACATTCATGCTATGTAGGAGGAATAATACACATCAATACTATCATAGCAATAGTTAACTTCATAATCTACAAGAGATCATAATCATAGCATAAACCAAGTACTAACACGGATGCACACACTTGTCACCATTACACCGTGCGGGAGGAATAAAACTACTTTAATAACATTGCTAGAGTAGCACATAGATAAATTGTGATACAAAATACATTGCAATCATAAAGAAATATAAATAAGCACTTCACTACGCCATTCATAACGGTGAGTAAGTATTCCGTGAAATATAGCCTAAGAGACCCACACGGTGCACACACTCTGTCACCTTTACACACGTGGGACAAGGAGTCTCCGGAGATCACATGAGTAAAACTCACTTGACTAGCATAATGACATCTAGATTACAAGCATCATCATATGAATCTCAATCATGTAAGGCAGCTCATGAGATTATTGTATTGAAGTACATAGGAGAGAGATTAACCACATAGCTACCGGTACAGCCCCGAGCCTCGATGGAGAACTACTCCCTCCTCATGGGAGCAGCAGCGGTGATGAAGATGGCGGTGGAGATGGCAGCGGTGTTGATGGAGAAGCCTTCCGGGGCACTTCCCCGCTCCGGCAGGGTGCCGAACAGAGACTCCTGTCCCCCGGATCTTGGCTTCGCGATGGCGGCGGCTCCGGAAGGTTTTCCGTATCGTGGTTCTTCGCATCGGGGGTTTCGCGACGGAGGCTTTAAGTAGGCGGAAGGGCAACGTGGGGGCCACACGGGGCCCCACACCATAGGTCGGCGCGGCCAAGGGCTGGGCCGCGCCGCCCTATGGTGGCAGCCCCTCGTGGCCCCACTTCGTATCCTCTTCGGTCTTCCGGAAGGTTCGTGGCAAAATAGGCCCACGGGACTTGATTTCGTCCAATTCCGAGAATATTTCGTTACTAGGATTTCTGAAACCAAAAACAGACAGAATCGGCACTTCGGCATCTTGTTAATAGGTTAGTTCCGAGAAAATGCACGAATATGATATAAAGTGTGCATAAAACATGTAGGTATCATCAATAATATGGCATGGAACATAAGAAATTATCGATACGTCGGAGACGTATCAAGCATCCCCAAGCTTAGTTCGGCTCGTCCCGAGCAGGTAAAACGATAACAAAGATAATTTCTGAAGTGACATGCCATCATAACCTTGATCATACTAGTTGTAAACATATGTAGTGAATGCAGCGATCAAAACAATGGTAATGACATGAGTAAACAAGTGAATCATAAAGCAAAGTTCATGAATAGTACTTCAAGACAAGCATTAATAAGTCTTGCATAAGAGTTAACTCATAAAGCAATAAATCAAAGTAAAGGTATTGAAGCAACACAAAGGAAGATTAAGTTTCAGCGGTTGCTTTCAACTTGTAACATGTATATCTCATGGATAATTGTCAACATAGAGTAATATAACAAGTACAATACGCAAGTATGTAGGAATCAATGCACGGTTCACACAAGTGTTTGCTTCTTGAGGTGGAGAGAGATAGGTGAACCGACTCAACATAAAAGTAAAAAAGAATGGTCCTTCAAAGAGGAAAGCATCGATTGCTATATTTGTGCTAGAGCTTTTATTTTGAAAACATGAAACAATTTTGTCAACGGTAGTAATAAAGCATATGAGTTATGTAAATTATATCTTACAAGTTGCAAGTCTCATGCATAGTATACTAATAGTGCCCGCACCTTGTCCTAATTAGCTTGGACTACCGGATCTTTGCAATGCACATGTTTTAACCAAGTGTCACAATGGGGTACCTCCATGCCGCCTGTACAAAGGTCTAAGGAGAAAGCTCGCATTTCGGATTTCTCGCTTTTGATTATTCTCAACTTAGACATCCATACCGGGACAACATGGACAACGAGATAATGGACTCCTCTTTAATGCATAAGCATGTGACAACAATTATTATTCTCATATGAGATTGAGGATATATGTCCAAAACTGAAACTTCCACCATGGATCATGGCTTTAGTTAGCGGCCCAATGTTCTTCTCTAACAATATGCATGCTCCAACCATGAAGGTGGTAGATCTCTCTTACTTCAGACAAGACGGACATGCATAGCAACTCACATGATATTCAACAAAGAATAGTTGATGGCGTCCCCAGAAAACATGGTTATCGCACAACAAGCAACTTAATAAGAGGTAAAGTGCATAAGTACATATTCAATACCACAATAGTTTTTAAGCTATTTGTCCCATGAGCTATATATTGTAAAGGTGAATGATGGAATTTTAAAGGTAGCACTCAAGCAATTTACTTTGGAATGGCGGATAAATACCATGTAGTAGGTAGGTATGGTGGACACAAATGGCATAGTGGTTGGCTCAAGGATTTTGGATGCATGAGAAGTATTCCCTCTCGATACAAGGTTTAGGCTAGCAAGGTTATTTGAAACAAACACAAGGATGAACGGTGACAGCAAAACTCACATAAAAGACATATTGTAAACATTATAAGACTCCACACCGTCTTCCTTGTTGTTCAAAACTCAATACTAGATGTTATCTAGACTCTAGAGAAACCAAATATGCAAACCAAATTAGCAAGCTCTAAGTGTTTCTTCATTAATGGGTGCAAAGCATATGATGCAAGAGCTTAAACATGAGCACAACAATTGCCAAGTATCAAATTATCCAAGACATTTTAGAATTACTACATGTAGTATTTTCCAATTCCAACCATATAACAATTTAACGAAGAAGAAACTTCGCCATGAATACTATGAGTAGAGCCTAAGGACATACTTGTCCATATGCTACAGCGGAGCGTGTCTCTCTCCCACAAAGTGAATGCTTGGATCCATTTTATTCAAACAAAACAAAAACAAAAACAAACCGACGCTCCAAGCAAAGTGCATAAGATGTGACGGAATAAAAATATAGTTTCGGGGAGGAACCTGATAATATTGTCGATGAAGAAGGGGATGCCTTGGGCATCCCCAAGCTTAGACGCTTGAGTCTTCTTAGAATATGCAGGGGTGAACCACCGGGGCATCCCCAAGCTTAGAGCTTTCACTCTTCTTGATCATAGTATATCATCCTCCTCTCTTGACCCTTGAAAACTTCCTCCACACCAAACTCGAAACAACTCATTAGAGGGTTAGTGGACAATAAAAATTAACATGTTCAGAGGTGACACAATCATTCTTAACACTTCTGGACATTGCATAAAGCTACTGGACATTAATGGATCAAAGAAATTCATCCAACATAGCGAAAGAGGCAATGCGAAATAAAAGGCAGAATCTGTCAAAACAGAACAGTCCGTAAATATGGATTTTATTAGGCCACCAGACTTGCTCAAATGAAAATGCTCAAATTGAATGAAAGTTGCGTACATATCTGAGGATCATGCACGTAAATTGGATTAATTTTCTGAGCTACCTACAGGGAGGTAGACCCAGATTCGTGACAGCAAAGAAATGCTGGAACCGTGCAGTAATCCAAATCTAGTACTTACTTTACTATCAAAGACTTTACTTGGCACAACAAAACATAAAACTAAGATAAGGAGAGGTTGCTACAGTAGTAAACAACTTCCAAGACACAAATATAAAACAAAGTACTGTAGCAAAATAACACATGGGTTATCTCCCAAGAAGTTCTTTCTTTTTAGCCATTAAGATGGGCTCAAGCAGTTTTAATGATGCACTCGCAAGAAATAGTAGTTGAAGCAAAAGAGAGCATCAAAAGGCAAATTCAAAACACATTTAAGTTTAACATGCTTCCTATGCATAGGAATCTTGTAAATAAACAAGTTCATGAAGAGCAAAGTAACAAGCATAGGAAGATAAAACAAGTGTAGCTTCAAAAATTTCAGCACATAGAGAGGTGTTTTAGTAACATGAAAATTTCTACAACCATATTTTCCTCTCTCATAATAACTTTCAGTAGCAACATGAGCAAACTCAACAATATAACTATCACATAAAGCATTCTTATCATGAGTCTCATGCATAAAATTATTACTCTCCACATAAGCATAATCAATTTTATTAGTTGTAGTGGGAGCAAATTCAACAAAGTAGCTATCATTATTATTATCATCAAGTGTAGGAGGCATAGTATAATCACAACAAAATTTACTCTCCATAGTAGGTGGCACCAAAAGACCACTATCATCATAATCATCATAAATAGGAGGCAATGTATCATCAAAGAAAATTTTCTCCTCAATGCTTGGGGGACTAAAAAGATCATGAAAACCAGCTTCCCCAAGCTTAGAACTTTCTACATTATTATCAACAATGGTGTTCAAAGCGTTCATAATAATATTACTACCAGCATGCAAATAAGATTCCATAGGTTTTTTACTTTTCGCATCAAACAATCCATGTTTTAAATCAGGAAATAGAATAAGAAGCTCATTGTTGTCCATTATGCCTAACTAGTGTAAACAAGAAACAAAAAGATGCAATTGCAGGATCTAAAGGAAATAGCTTCGAGCACACACACAACGGTAACAGAAAAGTACTTATGCCTGGGACCGGAGTATGAGTGCCTTTTTACCTTTCCTCCCCGGCAACGGCGCTAGAAAAGTGGCTAGTTGCCGGGGTCCGGTGTGTGTGTGCCGTTTACCTTTCCTCCCCGGCAACGGCGCCAGAAAAGTGCTTGATGTCTACGGGAGCTTCTATTCTTGTAGACAGTGTTGGGCCTCCAAGAGCAGAGGTTTGTAGAACAGCGAGCAAGTTTCCCTTAAGTGGATCACCCAAGGTTTATCGAACTCGGAGAGGAAGAGGTCAAAGATATCCCTCTCATGCAACCCTGCAACCACAAAGCAAGAAGTCTCTTGTGTCCCCAACACACCTAATAGGTGTACTAGTTCGGCGAAGAGATAGTGAAATACGGGTGGTATGAATAAGTAGTAGCACCGGCACCGGAAAAGTGCTTTGCCCAAGTACGATAAACAAGCGGTAGTAACGCAGCGGTAGTAACGCGATAAAATAGTAAACAAGCAGCGATAGCGATATTTAGGAACAAGGCCTAGGGATTAGACTTTCACTAGTGGACACTCTCAACATTGATCACATAACAGAATAGATAAATGCATACTCTACACTCTTGTTGGATGATGAACACATTGCGTAGGATTACACGAATCCTCAATGCCGGAGTTAACAAGCTCCACAATTCAATGTTCATATTTAAATAACCTTAGAGTGCATGAAAGATCAATTCGACTAAACCAAGTACTAACATAGCATGCACACTGTCACCTTCATGCTATGTAGGAGGAATAATACACATCAATACTATCATAGCAATAGTTAACTTCATAATATACAAGAGATCATAATCATAGCATAAACCAAGTACTAACACGGATGCACACACTCGTCACCATTACACCGTGCGGGAGGAATAAAACTACTTTAATAACATTGCTAGAGTAGCACATAGATAAATTGTGATACAAAATACATTGCAATCATAAAGAGATATAAATAAGCACTTCACTACACCATTCATAATAGTGAGTAAGTATTACGTGAAATATAGCCTAAGAGACCCACACGGTGCACACACTGTCACCTTTACACACGTGGGACAAGGAGTCTCCGGAGATCACATGAGTAAAACTCACTTGACTAGCATAATGACATCTAGATTACAAGCATCATCATATGAATCTCAATCATGTAAGGCAGCTCATGAGATTATTGTATTGAAGTACATAGGAGAGAGATTAACCACATAGCTACCGGTACAGCCCCGAGCCTCGATGGAGAACTACTCCCTCCTCATGGGAGCAGCAGCGGTGATGAAGATGGCGGTGGAGATGGCAGCGGTGTCGATGGAGAAGCCTTCCGGGGCACTTCCCTGCTCCGGCAGGGTGCCGGAACAGAGACTCCTGTCCCCCAGATCTTGGCTTCGCGATGGCGGCGGCTCTGGAAGGTTTTCCGTATCGTGGTTCTTCGCATCAGGGGTTTCGCGATGGAGGCTTTAAGTAGGCGGAAGGGCAACGTGGGGGGCCACACGGGGGCCCCACACCATAGGTCGGCGCGGCCAAGGGCTGGGCCGCGCCGCCCTATGGTGGCAGCCCCTCGTGGCCCCACTTCGTATCCTCTTCGGTCTTCTGGAAGGTTCGTGGCAAAATAGGCCCACGGGACTTGATTTCGTCCAATTCCGAGAATATTTCGTTACTAGGATTTACTGAAACCAAAAACAGCGAAAACGACAATCGGCACTTCGGCATCTTGTTAATAGGTTAGTTCCAGAAAATGCACGAATATGATATAAAGTGTGCATAAAACATGTAGGTATCATCAATAATATGGCATGGAACATAAGAAATTATCGATACGTCGGAGACGTATCAAGAAGCTGTTTGATGGATGCGAGGTAAACCACATCAGTAGGTTGAGCAATGATGAAGCCGACGTTCTTGCAAACATCGGGTCGCAGTGCCTCGCAATCCCTCCAGGTGTGTTCTGGTAGGAGATAACAGAAAGATCCACAAAGCCGAAGAAATCAACAAAGAAGGTGACATAGGCATCCCCAATGGGCCTGCCAACGATGGTACCCGGGGTTTACTGAAGGCCCACTACCCGAAGAATAAGAAGACTCGGAAGCCCAAGACATTGTTAAGGAAAACTAGAGTTGTAATAGGAAGCATTATTTGTAATCTTGCGGGAGGAGTTAGAAACCTACCCGGACTCTGTAACTTGTACAATCACGAAACCCTCGGCTCCACCTCCTATATAAGGGGAGTCGAGGGACGCGAAAAGATCGAATCATTGTCTCTAAAACCCTAGTTTTTACATCGTCGAGTACTTTTCGGCTGAAACCTTCGAGATCTACTTGCCCTCTACATCTAACGAAACCCTAGTCTACAATCTGTAGGCATTGACAAGTTAATACCTTTTCAATTGGCGCCATCTGTGGGATCTAGAGGTTGCAAGGAGCTGATCTCGATGGCACGTCCAGAATCGTCGACTTCGTCGGTAGCAAGCAATGCGATGGATCGAGGTAAACAGGAAAAAACTGATCTAGTCGATTTTATTCCTCACCCGCCGTCCCGTTTGGATGCATGTGCATATCTGGAGGATCCCATCGTCATGACGTTCGGAGAATTCCGATTCAGCGTCAATAAGGAAGGATCTTATCGTCTCGAAGTTCCGATCTCGTCGGAATTTTCAGCGACCGATTCTGACTTTTCGACAAGTGATGAAGAGTTTTCGTCGCCACGTTTTATCGACACCAAGGCAAGCGGAAAGCTCGCCAAGATCTTCAGCGACACATCCTTTGGGTCGACTGCGGACTCCTTTATAAGCAGCGACTCCGACAGCTTCATCGACAAATCTGTTGCCTTTGGAAAGGTCTTCACCAATCCTGATAAACATCAACACCCAAAATATCATCAAGTCTATGCAATCGAGGAGGCAAGTCGAGCAGAACCAGAGACGTCAGAGGCTTTCGACGACTTGGGAAATCCATACGTCGATCCCGCTGATCTCAGAAGAGGCTTAGGCACCAAATATGTCGGGACCTCACCTCGTGAACGAGTCCAACTCCCGCAAGCAGCGTGGGATAGGGCTGCAAGAGCCATGGATGGTTCAGAACCAATGACTACCACCGCTACTGCCGAGGAATTACAAGCCTATCAATATAGACTTGCTCGTATGAGTAGAGAGTTGGAAAAAGAAACAGCGTCCTTGAATAGAAGAAAGGAGGCAGCTTCTGCGTCAAGTAGGCGAAGAGCAGAACTAAGCCGACAATCAGGAACAACGGGAGATAGTCATAGAGAAGCTCGAAGGAGAGCAAGATCTCGGCTGCAAAATATACCTGAAGCAGAGAGAGGCAACATAATTCAAAATCTCGACATGTCTTTCATGTCGATTGATACAAGGGGAAATATCATCCCGAAAACGCCAGAAGCAGGATACATGGCAACACAAGCTTACATCCTCGCGTCCAGACCACCCCCTGGAGACCCGAGAGAAGCATTGTTTAATATGGCAATGGCTGGAGTTGGAGTCATGGGAACAGCATTCACAGCTACACCTCCCAAAGGAACTGCAAGGCAAAATAGTCCACGACCTACTGCTGCAGTGCAAGATCCACCAAGAACAAGTGGGACAAGAGATACGGCGGCTCAAACAAGGGTAGACAGAGCGCGGCTAGAAAGAGAACATCGGCATTCACCAGAAATTGCCGATGAAGATCTGTGCGGGCTTCCGTGCTTTACGAGACGAGTCCGAAAAACTCGAGTACCAAAAGGGTTTAAGTTACCCGAGAATTTCAAAAAATTCGACGGTTTACAGGATCCCGAGGATTGGCTCGTTGATTACCTTGAGATGGTGAAGCTAGTAGGAGGAACCAGAGCAACAGCCATGCAAAGTATCCAAGTCCACCTGAGTGGTGCCGCGAGATCTTGGATAAAGAAACTTCCCCCAGGTTCCATCGACAGCTGGGATAGTTTTGAAGATATTTTCGTGAGAAACTTCCGATCCACCTGCAAGAAACCTGCATCATTGGAAGAGTTGAGAGCGTGCCGACAGAAACACGACGAGTCGATGAGAAAATATATACAGAGGTGGAACATTATTAAAAACTCGGCAGAAGATATATCTGACGAGAGAGCAATAGACGCGTTCGTGGCAGGAATTCGACGAGCAGATTTTGTCGAGGACCTAGGAAGAACCAACCCAAGAACAATATCAGCACTGATGGAGATAGCCAACAAGTGGGCAGATGGAGAAGACGCAATATATAACAAGCGACACAGGTCGCCAGAAGAGGACCGCGGTCGAAATTTTCAAAATAGAAGGCGATTTTCCCGCCAGTTCTACAACAACGACGCTCCCGGCCACATATCGGCCGGCTTTCGAGGAAATCCTGGAGGAAATAGTCGAGATGACTACCAAAGAAGTAATGAACAACAAGGCGACAATAGAGGTGACTCTCGCAGTCACAGGCAAAACAGTGGACCAAGGTTTCAAAGACTATATGTGTCCCCCGAGGAGATGATGAATGGACCGTGTCAGATGCACTTTTTTCTCGATAGCAACGGAAAGAGACAGTCAGGACATTTACAAAAAGACTGCCGCAACTTTCAAGCAATGTTGCGAGCCACAGGAGTCGCAAATACCCAAGCAATGAATAGAAATCACCAGGGACCAAGGAGCGAGATACATCTCCCACCTCCCCCCGCGATTACAGACGAGAATCGGCACCAGCTAAGAATAGCGGCGGCACCACAACCACCTCCGTATGTTGATCCTAATTCTAATGGCGCAGTCTTGATGATTCAGAAAGCTAGGCCATCTAACAGGGCGCAGAAAGTAATTTCGCGGCAAGTATTCATGGCAGAAAAGATGCCTCCACCAACAGTCGACTACCTAAATTGGTCGGGACAGGATATCGGATTCACAATTGCGGATCACCCGCAGCAGGTCCCTCGACCTGGGCAATCCGCACTTATTTTACCCGCAGTAATTGCTGGCTTCGACGTGTCGAGAGTTTTCATAGATGGCGGCAGCAGCTTAAACCTTATGTACGCAGATACACTAAGGAAGATGAACATATCCCTGGCAAATCTAGCACCAACTGACACACGTTTTCACGGGATCACGCCAGAGAAACCAAGTTATCCGTTGGGAAAGATTAATCTCGACGTTCAGTTTGGGACACGAGAAAATTACAGGATAGAGAAATTGGAGTTTGAAGTTGTGGATTTCCCATCGCAATATCATGCTTTGTTGGGACGACCAGCGTATTCTAGGTTTATGGCGGTACCTCATTATACGTATTTACTGTGGAGGTTACCTGGACCTAAATGACCAATCACAGTCAAAGAAAGCTTTGCGTTAGCTGACAAATGCGACAGAGATTTTCATCAACTGTCAGAAACCTTCGGGATGCAAGCAGAATATAAGGCGCCAAGGCAAACTGATTACGATGTTTTGCCAGACACAGGGAGGCCGCTCAGGGAACCAACCTTTAACACAGCGAAGGACTCAAAAGAAGTGCAAATCCACCCGACGGACCCGAAGAAAACGACGTCCATTGCAACAAATATGGACCTCGCATAGGAAAGCGCGCTCGTCAAGTTCCTCCGTGAGCACTGGAAAATCTTCGCATGGTGTCCAGCTGACATGCCAGGAGTACCCAGGGAACTTGCCGAGCACCACCTCAACTTGGATCCTCTCGCGCGACCAATCAAACAACCCTTGCGGCGTTTTTCGGAACCTAACCGCAAAGCTATGTTATCAGAAATAGATCGACTCAAGGATGCTGGTTTTATCAAAGAAATATCTACAGAAGCCACATGGGTAGCTAACCCAGTGATGGTGCCGAAGAAACACACGAAAGTCCTTCCCATGTGCGTCGACTTTACGTGTCTCAATAAACATTGTCCTAAGGATCACTTTCCCCTCCCAAGGATCGATCAAATCATCGACTCCACGGCAGGATGTGAACGTCTTTCCTTCTTGGATGCATACTCTGGTTATAACCAGATTAGACTAAAAGAGGATGATGAGGCCAAAACAGCGTTCATAACACCTTACGGCGTGTTTTGTTACAAAACAATGCCCTTTGGTTTGAAAAACGCGGGAGCAACATATCAGCGGATGATGCAGAAGTGCCTTGCAACACAGATTGGGAAAAATGTACAGGTTTACATCGACGATGTCGTGATAACATCAAAGAAGGGGTCCACACTAATCGAAGATTTGAAGGAAACCTTCGACAACCTTGACAAATTTTGCCTCAAGTTGAACCCGACAAAGTGCTCCTTTGGCGTTCCTGCGGGAGAACTTCTCGGATTCTTAGTATCAGCAAGAGGGATTGAAGCTAATCCCGAAAAAATACAGGCCATCGTAACTATGAGGAAGCCAACAAAGTTGAAAGAAATACAACGGTGACGGGGCGAGTCGCAGCTTTAAGCAGATTCGTCGCCAGGCTAGGAGAAAAGGCGCTGCCGTTCTACGCATTGATCAAACAAGGGGAGAAATTTCAATGGAACGAGGAAGCAGATAGAGCCTTCGAAAACCTCAAGCGCACAATTTCGACACCACCAATACTGGTGGCGCATAAAGAGAAAGAACCTCTCCTTCTATACATTGCAGCCACACCCCAAGTAGTTAGCACGGTTTTGGTAGTCGAGAGAGAGGAAGAAGGAAAGCTCCATGGAGTTCAGAGGCCAGTATATTTCATCAGTGAAGTACTGTCACCTTCAAAACAGCGGTACCCCCAGTACCAGAAACTGGCGTATGGAGTATTCACAATAGCAAGAAAATTGCGACATTATTTTTCGGCGCACCCGATAATAGTGGTCAATGAAGCTCCTCTGTCAAATATATTGAACAACCCAGAAGCTACGGGTCGTGTCTCCCTTTGGGGAATAGAACTTTCTCCTCGGGACATCACGTATGAAAAAAGAAAGGCAATAAAATCGCAGGTCCTACCGGATTTTATCGCAGAGTGGATGGAGTTACAAAATACGGGGCCTCCAGATTTATCGAGAACTTGGACTATGAATTTTGACGGGTCCAAAAGGTTAGAAGGCGCTGGAGCAGGCGTGATATTGGTATCACCTGAAGGCGACAAGCTGAAGTATGTCTTGCGGATGACGTTCCCAAACGCGTCTAACAATGAAGCAGAATATGAAGCTCTCATACACGGGATGAAGATGGCAAAGGCTTGCGGTGCAACCCGACTGAAATTTTTTGGCGACTCACAGTTGGTAGCACAGCAAGTTATGAACCAATGTGATGCAGTCAATGAGAGCATGATAGCATACAAGGAGATGTATAATGAGCTGGAAAAATTGTTTGATGGATGCGAGGTCAACCACATCAGCAGATTGAGCAATGATGAAGCCGATGTCCTTGCAAACATCGGATCACAATGTCTCGCGATCCCTTCAGGAGTGTTTTGGGAAGAAATAAGTGAGAGATCAACAAAGCCAATGAAAACAAAGAAGAAGGAAAAGGAAGAGAAACCTTCGGATGTCACAAAAAAATCACTAGAAGAAGAAGAAGAGGAACAGGAGCTAGTCATGATGGTACAAATTCCATGGATGCAGGCATACATATCGTACATCCTAAGGAAAACAATACCTGACGATCTAGTTGAAGCAAGGCGAGTTATTAGGCGATCCAAAGCTTTCACGGTGGTCAAAGGGGAGTTGTACAAACGCAGTATCTCGGGCGTGCTACAGAGATGTGTCACACCCGAAGAAGGACAGATCATCCTGAAAGATGTTCACGAAGGAATATGCGGGCATCACGCAAGCAGCCGCGCTATCGCAACTAAAGTCTTCAGAGCGGGATTTTATTGGTTAACTGCAATTGAGAACGCGAAGGAAATAGTGCGAACTTGCGACGCGTGTCAAAGATTCGCCGCCAAACCTCATTCTCCGGCAGCAGAACTAATGCCAATCCCATTGTCTTGGCCCTTTGCTCAGTGGGGTCTCGATATGGTGGGAAAACTACACAAAGCTTCGCCAGGTGGATATGAGTATATGCTCGTTGCTGTCGACAAATTTACTAAATGGATAGAAGCAAAGCCGATAAATTCACCGGACGGCGCGTCGGCAATCAAGTTTGTGAAAAGCATCGTCTTTCGATTTGGGGTACCTCATAGCATCGTCACAGACAACGGCAGTAACTTTACTTCCAAGGAATTCAAAGCATATTGTGCAGAAGTAGGCATCAAACTGAGTTTTGCGTCTGTCGCACATCCACAAACCAATGGTCAAGTCGAGAAAGCCAATGGCATTATCTGCAATGGTATCAAGAAGCGCTTGTTGGGACCATTGGAAAAAGCTCGGCATACTTGGCCAGAGGAATTGCCAAGTGTGCTGTGGAGTATTCGAACAACACCAAACACGGCGACGCGAGAGACGCCGTTTTTCCTGGTCCATGGAGCTGAAGCAGTATTGCCGATAGAAATAGAACATGATGCTCCAAGAGTTACAGAATACGATGAAGAAACTTCGAGAAAAGCTTTAGAAGATGATGTCGACGCACTTGATGAAGCTCGAGACGAAGTCCTGTCACGAGTTGCCAAATATCAACAGGACCTGAAAAACTACCATAGTCGACGACTGCGACCGAGGTCCTTCCAAGTTGGCGATTTGGTTTTGCGACTAAATCAAAAAAGTCACGAAAAACTCGAGTCACCATGGCTTGGACCCTACATTATCACAGAGGTAATCGAAGGAGGAGCATACAGACTCAAGGATAAGAAGACAGGGATTGCTGAGCCAAATCCTTGGAACGTAGCACAGCTCGGGCGTTTCTACGCTTAGATGCCAAAATATAGTCTCCTCTGTAAACATACAATGTACTGAAACGCCCGCGAGTTTTCAGACGCACTCTTTTCCTTTTTCGGGGCACCGAGTGGGGCCGGGAAAGGTTTTTAATGAGTCGGGCTCGCGGTGCTGCAATATAATAAAGATAGTGGAATTATATATCTTTTCGACAGGGCTCGGGGCTCTCACCCAGAAGATACAATATATATATCTCGCTTTGGTATAAAGTACCTCGCCAAATAAAAATACGTCGCAAAATAGCAATCAACAGAAAAAGCTCAGGGTTCGCACCTGCAAAAATAGTGTACAAATGTAATTTATCTTGCCTTGGGACAAAGCTCGCATCGCAAAAAGAGAAAAATATCGCCATCACAACGCCCGGGGGCTTGGCATTGAAAAACAGAAATATAGTAACTTTACAATATAGATTATGTTTCCTGCACACAAGATACAATCCTTGGAGCAACAAAACTTCAAGAGCTACCCAATATATTATCTATCGTCAGCCGTTCATTATTTATAGCGCGAGTGCTATGTTCCGCATAACTGCCTTTCACGAAGAATTCAGCGTCTAGTCGAAGAAGTTCATCCATCATATCTTCGGCAACAGGAGTCACAACGTCATCATATTTGCCGAAGTTCCTTTTCCTCTTCGCCATCTTCGCCAGACACTTCGGAACAATTTGACCCATATCTAACTTTGGATAGCAGATTTTTATCATGATCATGGCAAACCTCGCGCCAGCAGCTAATTGGGCTCGCACAAACCCATGGATTCGAGGAGCATCTCGAAATTGTTCCATCAGAGCAGGAAGCGTCTCTGGCATCTTATTACGTGGAAACATGGTCCCGTAAACTAAAGACAAGGTCCTCGTACAAAAGTCGAGAAAATCGCGGACCTGCAGCGCACGATCTTGAAATCTGACGATTTGGCGAGTCCGTTCAGGTGTGCCCCAAAAATCTGAACCATGATCACGTGCAAGCCTCAGAAGAGCATTGGAACGAGCTTCAACACGTTCATCTTCTGTAGCAGCATTCAAAAAGGGACCTATTTTGACAAAATTAGCAAGCAAACAAAAAGACAAGGAAAAAAGAAAGATAAAGTGGGATAAAGATACCGAAGCACACCTGCCATATCCAGGCTAGCATCTGTTAGCAGTTGAAGCATGAAATTTTCTCGAGACGTAGCTGCAGCAGCTTCAGCAATGGCGGCATCCTTCTCGATTACAGCATCTTGAGCGTGTTGGAGTGCTACTTTTTCCCTCTCGGAGGATTTCCGAGACTGTTCCATAAGCATAAGTGATTGCTTCTTCACGGACTGGAGTTGTTGTTGAAGTTCTTCCAAATCTTCTGCTGAAGTCTTACTTGCAGAATTGTCGACAAAATTAACAGCGCCAGGGGTTTTCTTCGAAGGAGGCGAAGGAAAAACCTCGGAAGGACCAGGAGTTGACGTATAGTTGTCAAAAATTAACTGGAAAAAGAGAGATATTTCGACATCAATCATTGAGCAAAAGATAGATTTCCATTCATTCCCATAATATATACATGTCTATTACAAAAGAAGGACCTCTAGAGACCTACTAAAGCAGTCATCGCCAAGAACACCATGGCAACAGTGCCAAAAGAAGGAAATAAGCTAAAAAGGAAAAAAGCAAAGGGGCATTCAACTAGACCTCCGGCTTTGATGAGCTAGGAGTCGAAGATGGCTTGATTCCGAGATAGGACAAGATTTTCTTCGTATTGGGTTTCGCCGCCTTGATCAGCGATCGCCATTTTGTCTGTTCTATCTGCTCCGTGTCGCCTACTTTCGCCCAGTCGATAGTTTGCTGGCTATCAGCAACCAAGGCAACAGTGTTTTCAACAGCGACCTTCATATTTTCCTGGCGCGTCTTCAGCCCAAGATCTTCTGGTGGATTAAAGCACTTAGCCAGAGCAAGGAAAGTTGCGGGTTCCTCTTTCTTCGGGAAGAAGTAGGGGAAGAGTCGCGATAACCCTGCTTTAGCTTGATCAATGCCCCCGAGTGCTTCTGTTCCATGAAATTCAAGGAACGAAACGGCGTCAAGAAGAGGATCATTGTCGGGGTCTTCAAGTTCAAATTCTTGAGCTGTTCTATCTGTCAAGATAAAAATTAATGATCAACAAACGAGCACAAGAAAGAAAGTCCAAGGGATGTGAAGTGGTTCAGATACTTACTGACAAAGCGACGATTTTGCGTCCTTATGCGCTTAAGGACCGCTTCCTCGCGAGCAGATTGTGCAGCTATATGCTCACTTAGCGAAGTCTCGGCAGCGTGAAGTCTCTTCCTAAGATCTTCGACACCAGCAGCATCAGTCTTGGCCTTGTCAGCCTCTGCTCTAGCTTGAACAGCATCTGATTCGGCCTTCTTACGAGCCTCTTCACTCTGCTCTAATTTATGAGCAAGAGTATTGGCACGATCGTTGACCTCCGCCAGTTTTTCTGGCAAGAAAATTAAATTTAGTTAAAAACATCGACAGCAAAGGAGTAAGAAGGCAGATGCAAAAAAGAAGCAGCAAGACCCTACCTTCAGTCTTACTGGCGTATTCACGGTACCCAATAAATTGGGAACCGATACGAATAAGTTCTTTGATCATAGGCTGTAAAAAAAAGCAAGGGACAAAGAAAGAAAATGTCGGTACGAGAAAAATATAATGGCACACAAAAGCAAACAGAGGAAGTATAGATAGTGACAATAAAATTAAGAACTTACATCATCCAAGAGAGGGTTAGAGGAGCTACTCAATTGGAGAGTAGGCTCCGAAATTGTTTCAGTCCTTGCCCTTTTTGGTGAAGGGACAAGGGGGCTTGAAGGAGGAGTAGAAGCGCCGACGTTTTGTTGAGGAGGCGAGGATTCTTCTCCTTCAACTGGCGGCTCAGAAACAACTAAAGTATGTGACGTACTCGTTCGAGCAGCCACATCCAAAGTTGGTGTTTCTTCCTCATCATCACTGCGGTAAAAGGGTGGCAGCATAAAAAGCAAGACAGACAAAATTCTTCGAGTATAAAAATAAAAAGAAAGAGAGGGAACTCACGGAGCGATGAGGCTCTCAAGGTATGGATCATAAGCTGCCTTCGATGTGAAGGAGCAGCTTCTTCGGGTTTGGAGGTACCGAAATCTTCGACATCATTCCTTTTCCTTTTGTTCTTTGGAGAAACAGCAGGAGGAGGAGATTGTGCCGATGCAGTGCCTTCAGAGGCAGCCTCCTTTTCAACAGATCCCGCAGACTTTCGAGAATCTGCGGGTTCATTCGCAAAAGAGGGGGCATCTTGGTTGTCATCGGTGACAACGGCCCTTTCCTCGACTTCTCCACCCTCAGGAAGGGGAGGAAGTGAGACAAGATTTGGATGTTTCTATACAAAAACAGGGGAAGATGTCAGAAAAGGAGCTAAGGGAAAAAATAGCAAGGCAATAACAAATCAATCAACAAAGTTTACCTTAGGAAGTGCATTGGTGGCGCTGTATGGTTTTACACGACAAGAAGAAGGGACAGAATCTTTTTTGCTGAGAGAGGAGATTTTTCGGACAAGCTTTTCTAAATCCTTGACCTCCAAATCCACTGACAACCGATCTGCGTCCTCGTCGCCAGCATACTTCCAGAGAGGATTTTTGCGAGCCTGAAGAGGCTGCACTCTGATTCTAAGAAAATACGCTGTGATTTGGATACCTGACAATTCTTCGCCGCGAGTATTTTGCAACTCATGGATGCGAGTCATCAAGGCCTCTGTCGAAGCTTTTTCTTCTTCGGTAGCCTCTGCATCCCAAGAATGGCGACGAAGGATTTTCTCGGCACCATCGAACGGAGGGATGTTGTCTTCAGCACATCCATGATTCTCCTCCTGAATATACAACCACTTCTTGCGCCATCCTTGAACTGAGTCAGGGAGTTTGACGTCGAAGTAATCGACTGTGGGTCGAACAGAAATAACAACGCCGCCTATATTATAGGCGACATTGGGAGAGCCATTGCGGCGACAAAAGAAAATGCGCTTCCATAGCGCCCAGTTGGGCGAGACGCCAAGGAAGGCTTCACAGAGGGTGATGAAAATGGAAATATGGAGGATAGAGTTCGGCGTGAGGTGGTGAAGTTGAAGGCCGTAAACAAAAAGTAATCCACGGAGGAAAGGATGAATGGGGGCGGAAAGACCGCGGATGAGATGGTCGACAAAACTTACCCGGTACCCCATTGGAGGGGTTGGGTAGCTTTCTTCACTAGGGAAGCAAAGCGCTTTGGGCTTCTTGCTAATCCCCAGCTTCTTCAAGAGGTTGACGTCCTGAGAGGAAATCTAGGACCTTTCCCACTCCGCGCTCCCCAGATCTGCGGCAGCCATTGATGACTCAGGCGTGCTGCGTTTGATCAACCGACGCGGTGGCATCAACAATGGCGCAGGAATGCAGTTTGAAGAGGATGGGCGAAGGAAACTGTGGAGCGCAGGAGGAGGTTTTTGCAGAGGAGAGAAGGAGAACGGCGCGAGCGGAAGTGCTCGAGGAAGAAGAAGAAGATCTTATATAGAGAAGAGGCGAAGCGGTGGACCGTTGGATGGAAAAAATGTGTGACAGATGATAACCACGTGGACACAAGGGTAAAAAAGTATTTTGATATTGGAGAAGTTACGGAACGTACGCCAGGAAAAGCGGAGGACGTGTGTCCGCCACTTACACGACGTGTCAGGACAATGGGTAATTTGGGCCCGCAAGGCAGCGAGAGAAAACTTCTCACCATTTTCGGAGTCGCAAACGTGGCTATCGTCAGCAATAACGTTACCTTGTCAGAGAGAAAAAATCGACTCAACAGCGGCATAAAACGGCGACATGGAAAAATATCGGAGAGCCTTTGATCAAATACAAGTTTTTGATCAAATGCTCGGGGGCTACTTTGAAAAAATGAAAAGATCAAGAAAGTCAAAATAGTAATGACATGAGCCTATGATTGAATACAAATATTTGTTCATAGCCTCGGGGGCTACTCCCATCGGGAGCGCTGTTCGCGCACCCGAGAAATTATAAAACTTCGGGAGAGAAAGAAAATATAGCGGCATAAAGCGTGGAGCCTACAACCAAGCACAAGTCCTTGGCTGTAGCCTCGGGGGCTACTCCCATCGGGAACGTTGTTCGTGTGCCCGATGAAATTATGCAAAGAAGAAAGACAAAAGAGCAACAAAGTATATTTCAAGTTACAAGTAACTCTGCATATACTCCCATCAGGAGAGCAATATAAGTCATCTTTGACTCAATATAATGTGCCATTCCAACAGCCGAATAAGCACTCGACAATATATTCTCAGAACGCCAAAGTTGCGATTAATTTCTGAATGCCGCAAACATTTGCGAAGGTAAGACCCCAGATCCATTCTGTGCGGCGTGGCGCCGTCTCTGACGTCGGTTTGCTACTTTTATCCGTATCAACAGATACGAAGAAAAATCCTAACGGACGCGTTAGGTACCGATAAATATAGCCGGGACTCGACAGAATGGTAAGACCTTAAGCGGCACTTGTCGAAGTTTACACCGGTATCCCGAGATCATGTCCAGGGACGTGATTTTGAAGTAGGTTTTTGCGGATTGCCACTAGAGCAGTTAACTAGTACCTGATCCGTCAGATGAACTAGCCCCAACTACCATTATCCCTGTACAATATAGAAATTTATGTGAAGAAATATAGAAAGATATTGAATTGTCAAATAAAAATAAACAGTGGAGATTTTCCCTGATTCTACGATTCAAGCAAAATCTCGGGGGCTACTGACATAGGCATCCCCAATGGGCCTGCCAACGATGGTACCCGGGGTTTACCGAAGGCCCACTACCCGAAGAATAAGAGGACTCGGAAGCCCAAGACATTGTTAAGGAAAACTAGAGTTGTAATAGGAAGCATTATTTGTAATCTTGCGGGAGGAGTTAGAAACCTACCCGGACTCTGTAACTTGTACAATACGAAACCCTCGGCTCCACCTCCTATATAAGGGGGAGTCGAGGGACGCAGAAAGGATCGAATCATTGTCTCTAAAACCCTAGTTTTTACATCGTCGAGTACTTTTCGGCTGAAATCTTCGAGATCTACTTGCCCTCTACATCTAACGAAACCATAGTCTACAATCTGTAGGCATTGACAAGTTAATACCTTGTCAGAAGGAGAAGAACGAGAAACCCTCGGGGGCTGCGAAAGAAACATTGGAAGAAGAAGAAGAGGAACAGGATCTAGTACTGATGGTGCAAATCCCATGGATGCAGGCGTACATATCATATATCCTAAGAAAGACAATACCTGACGATCCAGTTGAAGCAAGGCGAGTTATTAGGCGATCCAAAGCTTTCACGGTGGTCAAAGGGGAGTTGTACAAGCGAAGTATCTCGGGTGTGTTACAAAGGTGCGTTACACCCGAAGAAGGCAGAACAATCCTGAAGGATGTACACGAAGGAATATGTGGTCACCACGCGAGCAGTCGAGCTATCGCAGCCAAAGTTTTTCGAGCTGGATTCTACTGGTTGACAGCAATTGAGGACGCGAAGGAGATAGTGCGAACTTGTGACGCATGTCAGAGATTTGACGCAGAATTAATGCCAATACCCTTATCTTGGCCCTTTGCTCAATGGGGTCTCGACATGGTGAGGAAGTTACATAAAGCTTCGCCAGGAGGATACGAGTACATGCTCGTCGCGGTCGACAAATTCACCAAGTGGATAGAAGCAAAGCCGATAAATTCACCAGATGCAGCCTCAGCAATAAAATTCGTGAAGGCCATTGTTTTTCGATTTGGCGTACCTCACAGCATCGTCACGGACAATGGCAGTAATTTCACATCCAAGGAATTCAAGGCGTACTATGCAGAGGTAGGCATCAAATTGCACTTCGCGTCAGTTGCACATCCTCAAACCAATGGCCAAGTCGAGAAAGCCAATGGTATCATCTGCAATGGCATCAAGAAACGCTTGTTAGGGCCACTGGAAAAAGCTCGACATACCTGTCCAGAAGAGCTGCCGAGTGTGTTATGGAGCATCCGAACAACACCAAATACAGCGATACAGGAGACTCCGTTCTTCCAGGTCCATGGAGCAGAGGCAGTACTGCCGATAGAAATAGAGCACGACTCCCCCAGAGTCACGGAGTACAATGAAGAACCTTCCAGGAGAGCATTGGAAGACGACGTCGACGCACTCGACGAAGCTCGAGATGAAGTATTGTCAAGGGTAACTAAACATCAGCAGGACTTGAAAAACTACCACAGTTGACGTCTGCGACCAAGATCCTTTCAGGTTGGGGACTTAGTTCTGCGACTCAATCAAGAGCGTAGTGAAAAATTCGAGTCACGATGGCTCGGCCCTTACGTCGT
The DNA here is from genome assembly GCF_022539505.1 of Lolium rigidum. NCBI lineage: Eukaryota > Viridiplantae > Streptophyta > Magnoliopsida > Poales > Poaceae > Lolium > Lolium rigidum. The sequence continues at coordinate 1,210,290 of NC_061513.1, forward strand.
CACAGAAGTAATCAAAGGAGGAGCATACAGGATCAAGGAGAAGAAGACAGGGGTTCCCGAGAAAAACCCTTGGAACGTGGCGCAGCTAAGGCGTTTTTACGCTTAGTGTCGAAATATAGTCCTCCTTGTACAAATACAATGTACTGAAACGCCCGCGAGTTTTCAGACGCACTCTTTTCCTTTTTCGGGGCACCGAGTGGGGCCGGGAAAGGTTTTTAATGAGGCGGGCTCGCGGTGCTGCAATATAATAAAAATAGTGGAGATACATATCTTTTTCTTCGACACGCTCGGGGGCTTACACCTCGAAGTTACAATATAGATGAATTTAACTGACACAAATATTTCGCCCTGGTATTAAATACCTCGCCAGATAAAAAGAAGGAACAAAATAGCAATCGAAAAAGAACAAAACACTCGGGGGCTAGTACCCGCAAATATAGTATATTCAATAATAATTTGGTTTCCTTGGTTCATAACCTCGCATACACAATAAAGAGATTCATCACCGAAACACTCGGGGGCTTGAGGAGGAAAAATAGAAGTGTTTACTTTACAATATAGAATGCGTACAACATACAAGACGCAATTTCTGAGAAAACTCAACGAAACTAGAAGGAAAAATGTCAATGGTGGCTCAGTATATTATCTATGGTCATCCGCCCAGTATCTGCAGCACGAGTACTATGTTCAGCATAGCTACCCCTTACGAAAAACTCAGCATCCATCCGAAGAAGTTCATCCATCATATCTTCGGCAACAGGGGTCACGTGATCCTCAAGCTTGCTAACATCCCTTTTCCTTTTCGCCATCTTGGCTAAGCACTTGGTCACAATCTGGCTCATGTCAAACTTGGGATAGCAGACTTTGATCATCATCATAGCAAACTTGGCACCGGCAGAAAGTTGATCTCGCACAAAGTGATGGATACGAGGAGCATCTTGAAACTTCTCCAACAAACCAAGAAGAGTATCGGGCGCCTCGTTCCGAGGAAATAGCGTCTTGTAAACAAGGGTCAGTGTCCTGGTGCAGAAATCAAAGAAATCGCGAACTTGACATGCGCTGTCTTGAAACCTGACAATTTGTCGGGTACGTTCTGGAGTGGCCCAGAAAAGAGAACCATGGTCAAGGGAAAGGTTAACAAGGAGATTTGTCTTTGTATTTACCCTTTCGTCTTCAGCAGCGGCGTCGAGAAAGGAACCTATTTGGCGACAGCATAAGAACTTCAAAAAAGAGACAATAAGGAAAAAGAAGGAGTACTGGTTTAAAGCATACCTGACATATCTGCACTGGCTTCATTCATCAACTCAAGCATAAAATTTTCTCGAGTGGTCGCTTTTTCAGCTTCAGAAACAGCGGCTTCTTTGGCAGCTATGGCATCTTGAGCCCGTTGAAGTGCAATTTTCTCCCTCTCGGATGATTTTCGAGACTGCTCCATCATCATAAGTAATTGTTTCTTCAAAGACTGGAGTTGTTGGCGAAGTTCTTCCAGGTCTTCTGAGGAATTTTTACTCGAAGAATTTTCAAAACGTTCGATAGCAACAGGAGCCTCTTCGAACGAGACGACGCAGGTAAAACATCGGAAGGATGGGAAGTTGCAGTATAGTTGTCAAAAATCAACTGGAAATAAAAAATTCGATATCAATCGTCAAGCAAAGATAGATTTCCATTCATTCTCGAAGTATATACATTGCTATTACAAAAGAAGGGTCCCTAATGGACTAGTGAAGCAGCTGTCGCTAAAATTAACTAGGGCGACAGCGTCAAAAGACAGAAAAAACTAAAAGAGAGGACATGGTGGTCTACTTGACCTCTGGCTTGGATGCGCTTGGAGCAGGAGTTGGTTTAACACCAAGGAAGGAAAGAATTGGTTTGGAGGGAGGCTTGGCAGCTTTAATTAGAGATTTCCATTCCTTCGTTTCCATCTCCCTTACATCGCCAACCTTGGTCCAGTCGACGTTTTGTTGGCTATCCGCAATCAGCGCAATGGTGCCCTCAACGCCAACCTTCAGTCCCTCTTGGCGAAGTTTAAGCCCAAGATCTTCTTGCACGTTGAACGCCGTGGCAAGAGCAACAAAGGTGTTGGGCTCCTCTTTCTTCGGGAAGAAATAGGGGAAAAGCTTCGACAGACCTTCCTAAGCGTCAGCAAGGCCTTCGCGTGCTTCATCCCCATGAATTTCAAGAAGATTCAGCACGTCAAGCAGCTCGTCGCCTTCAGGACCTTCCACCTCATATTCCTGATGGGTTCTCCCTGAAGACAAAACAAAGGATAGCTCGTAAATAACATGCTCGGAAAATATGAAGTAACCCGAGAAAAACAGCGCGGATCAAAGTACTTACTAACAAAACGTCGACTCTGCGATTCCAGGCGACTGAGGATCTCTGTTTCTCGAGCGGATTGCTGTTGTATATTTTCGCTCACAGAGTTTTCCGCGTCATGAAGTCTTTTTCGAAGATCTTCGACATCGGCAACATCGTCTTCAGCTTTCTTACGGGCCTTTTCGCTCTGCTCCAACTTGGCAGCAAGAGCGTTAGCACGCTTATTGGCTTCCGCAAGTTCTCCTGGCAAATAAGCGACAATCGAATATTATGACAAAATCGTGGAATACATGCAACAAAGGAGGCGGATGAAGATAGTACCTTCCAGCTTTTTGGTATGATCACGGTACCCGATAAATTGGGTACCGAGACAGATAAATTCCTTCATTAAAGGCTGAAGAGAGGACCAAAAGGAAAAAGTAGTCAATATAGCCAGTCTAGATTCGACAAACATATCGTAAAGGCCAGATGAAAGTATTGAAAGGTTCGAAACATAAAAGAAAGAGAGAGAGGAGACCAAAACACTTACGTCATCTAATGAAGGTGTCGAAGAGCTACCAGGGAACATGATAGGTTCCTTGGATGGTTCGACCCTTGCCCTCTTTGGCGAAGAGGCACGGGGGCTCGCAGGCGGAGTCGAATGCTCGACGTTTTGCTGAGAAGGCGAAGTTTCCTCCCCATCATGAGGAGCTTCGGACACAACTAAAGTACGCGACGTACTCGTTCGAGCAGCCGCGTCAATAGGTTGTTTTTCTTCTTCGTCATCACTACAATAAAAATGGCGACAGTATAAGAAGCAAAACTTTAAAGAGCAAAGAAGTAAGGAGTACGGAGTAACTTACGAGCTGACGAGGGCATCAGTGTATGGATTGAAAACTGCCTTCCTATCTGAAGGATCAGTTTCTTCGGCGTTAGAGGTGCTGGAATCTTTGACTTCACTCCTTTTCCTCTTGTTCTTTGGGGAAGCAGGGGGAGGGGAGTGTGTTGAAGCAGTGGCTTCAGATTCAGCAGAAGCCGCGGATTTGTGAGAACCCGCAACTTCACTGGCAGGGCGCGAGGTGCCTTGGTTGTCATCATCGACGACGGCACGGTCTTCAACTTCTCCACCTTCAGGAAGAGGAGGAAGAGAAGCAAGGACGGGGTAGTTCTAAGATAAAGAAAGGGTGTCGACAAAAAGGCATTAGCAAGATAGTAGTCGACAAAAAATAAAGTTCGAATAGACAATATAGCAATTAAAAGGAAAAATTACCTCGGGAAGAGGATTGGTGCTACTGTATGACGTAATGCAGCAAGAGGATGGAACCGGATCCTTCTTGTTGAGCGATGAGATTTTGCGGATAAGCTTTTCAAAATCCTTCAAAGGAAGATCTTTTGAAAGCCTGTCGACATCTTTTTCACCAGCATACTTCCAGAAGGGATTTTTGCGAGCCTGGAGAGGCTGCACTCTAGTCCTAAGGAAGTAGGCAGTAATCTCAATACCCGATAGTTCCTTGCCGCGAGTGTTTTTTAGCTCGTGGATGCGAGTCATCAGCGCTTCTGTCGCTAATTTCTCATCCTCGGTAGCTTCAGCATCCCAGGAGCGGCGGCGAAGGATTTTGGCTTCTCCGTCAAAAGGGGCGATGTTTTCCTCCACTGGATTGAAGCTTTCTTCATGGATGTACAACCATTTCTTCCGCCAACCTTGGACGGAGTCGGGGAATTTGACGTCGAAATATTCGACGTCAGAACGCACACAGATAACAACGCCGCCAATATTATAGGCGACGTTGTGGGAGCCATTACGGCGGAGGCAGAAGATACGCTTCCACAGAGCCCAATTAGGTTGGACCCCGAGGAAGCACTCACACAGTGTGATAAAAATCGACACGTGGAGGATGGAATTGGGCGTCAGCTGATGCAGCTGGAGCCCATAGACAAAAAGAAGACCGCGGAGAAACTCGTGGATTGGGGGAGAAAGACCTCGGATGAGATGGTCAACGAAATTGACCCGATAATCGATTGGAGGCCTTGGGTAGCTCTCCTCCTTGGGGAACTGGAGCGAGTTCTCCTTCTTGCTGAATCCCATCTTCTTCAGCATGTTGATGTCTTGGGCAGAGATCTTGGATCTCTCCCACTCGGAGCTTCCCAGATCCGTTGTCGCCATCTTCGACTCTAGCGTGCTGTGCCTAGTCAAACGGATGCGAGGCGGCATCAACGGGCTTGGCGGAAAAGGGTGTGAATGTGTTTGAGCGCTTGAAGTAGGGAGAGCAATGGAGGATTTTTGGAGCGGAGAAGCAGAGATGCGGCGTGAGCGAAAGGATTAGAGGAGGAAGACGATGACCTTAAATAGAGGTGCGCTGAACGGACGCACCGTTGGATTGAGAATTTGCGGGATAGATGCTGTCCACGAGGACAAGGGGTAAAAGGTAATTTCATATAGACGAGAAAGCACAGCGGCTACAGTACGTGCGCCAGGAAAAGTGGAGGACGTGTGTCCCCCACTTGCACAACGTGTCAAATTGACAGGATTTTTGGGCCCACAAGGCAGAGAGATAGCGGTTCTCGCGGTTTCCCGATACATTGATCGTGGCTGTCATCAGCAGTGATGTCACCTCGGTAAAGGAAAATCTCGGCTATGAAGCTTTGCAAGAACGGCGACAGCATAAGATTGTCTCGAGAGCTTTTGAACAAATACAAGTTTTTGCTCATAGCCTTGGGGGCTACTCCCATCGGGAGCGCTGTTCGCGCACCCAAGAGATTTGACAAATTATGCGACAAGAGAAAAATATAGCAATATAAGGCGTGGAGCCTACACTCAAGCACAAGTTCTTGACTGTAGCCTCGGGGGCTACTCCCATCGGGAACGCTGTTCGCGTGCCCGATGAAATTATAAAAAAGAAGAAAAAGAAAGAGGAAGTGAGTATATTTCGAGTTATACAAATAACTCTACATATACTCCCATCGGGAGAGCAATATAAGTCATCCGTTGACTCAATAAAATGTGCTATTCCAACAGCCGAATAAACACTCGACAATATATTCTCAGAACGCCAAAGATGCGAACAATTTCTGAATGCCGCAAAACTTTGCGAAGGTAAGACCCCAGATCCGTTCTGTGCGGCGTGGCGCCGTCTCTGACGTCCGTTTGCTACTTTTTTCCGTATCAACAGATACGAAGAAAAATCCTAACGGACGCGTTAGGTACCCGATAAAATATGACTGGGACTCGACAGAATGGTAAGACCTTAAGCGGCACTTGTCGAAGTTTACACCAGTATCCCGAGATCATGTCCAGGGACGTGATCTTGAAGTAGGTTTTTGCGGATTGCCACTAGAGCAGTTAACTAGTACCTGATCCATCAGATGAACTAGCCCCAACTACCATTATCCCTGTACAATATAGAAATTTGCATGCAAAGATATGTGGTGAAGTTCAGAGTTATCGAGTAAAAATAAAAGTGGAGATTTTCCTTGACTCTACGATTCAAGCAAAATCTCGGGGGCTACTGACATAGGCATCCCCAATGGGCTTGCCGAAGATGGTACCCAGGGTTTACTGAAGGCCCACAACCCGAAGGATAAGAAAGATTCGGAAGCCCAAGATACTATTAAGGAAAGCTAGAGTTGTAATAGGAGTCATTGTTTGTAATCTTGCGGGATGGGATAGAAACCCTCCCGGACTCTGTAACTTGTGTATCACGGATCCCTCGGCTCCGCCTCCTATATAAGGGGGAGTCGAGGGACAAATAAAGTATCGATTCATTGTCTCACAAACCCTAGCTTTTACATCGTCGAGTACTTTTCGGCTGAAACCTTCGAGATCTATTTGCCCTCTACATCCAACGAAACCTTAGTCTACTACTTGTAGGCATTGACGAGTTGATACCTTGTCACCTGGTGTTGCGCCGCACTACACTCCTCCACCAACAACCTTCACGTGGCCTTCATCTCCTACTGGTTCGATAACCTTGGTTTCTTACCGAGGGAAAACTTGCTGCTGTACGCATCACACCTTCCTCTTGGGGTTCCCAACGGACGTGTGCTTCACACGTTATCAAGCTCTTTTTCTGGCGCCGTTGCCGGGGAGATCAAGACACGCTGCAAGGGGAGTCTCTCACATCCAATCTCTTTACTTTGTTTATTGTCTTGCTTTATTTTTTTTTCTTGTTTGCTTTCTTTATATCAAAAACAACAAAAAAATTAGAGATCTTTATAGTATTTATCTTGAGTTAGGACATGAGGTGTTTGAAGAGAAAATTAAAAAAACCTATCGAACTTTATATGCATGCTAATGGCAATGTTATTAGTATGAATTCTTTGAACACCATTGTTGCTAATGCTATGGAAAATTCTAAGCTTGGGGAAGCTGGTTTTGATGAGCATGATATTTTTAGTCCCCCAAGCATGGAGGAGAAAATTTACTTTGATGATACTTTACCTCCTATATATGATGATTACAATGATGACTATCATATTTTCAGTCCACCTACTATTGAGGAGAAAATTAATTATGATTACAATATGCCTCCTATATATGATGATTATGGTGATGAGAATAATAATGATAGCTATTTTATTGAATTTGCTCCCACTACAATTAATAGTAATGACTATGCTTATGTGGAAAGTAATAATTTTATGCATGTAGCTCATGATAAGAATGTTTCATGTGATAGTTATATTGTTGAGTTTGTTCATGATGCTACTGAAAATCTTTATGAGAGAGGACAATATGGTTGTAGGGATTTTCATGTTACTAAAACACCTCTCTTTTTGCTGAAAATCTTGAAGTTGCGCTTGTCTTGTTTTCCTATGCTTATTGCATTATGCTTACATGACTTGTTTATTTACAAGATTCCTTTTCATAGGAAGTGGGTTAGACTTAAAAGTATTTCTTATTTGATTTTGATGCTCTCTTTTGCTTCAACTCTTATTTCTTGCGAGAGCATCATTAAAATTACTGAGCCCATCTTAATGGCTATAAAGAAAACACTTCTTGGGAGATGACCCATGTTTTTTTTACTACTGTTTTGTTGTGTCTTGGAAGTTGTTACTACTGTAGCAACCTCTCCTTATCTTAATTTTATTGCATTGTTGTGCCAAGTAAAGTCTTTGATAGTAAGGTTGATACTAGATTTGGATTTCTACGTAGAAACAGATTTTTACCTGTCACAAATTTGAGTAGATATCTCTGTAGGAGAACCTAAAAATTCTGTAAAAATTCATGCGTTTTCCTCAGATATGTACGCAACTTTCATTCAATTTGAGCTTCTTCATCTGAGCATGTTAAGTGCCTCTAAAAAATTCGTCTTTACGGACTGTTCTGTTTTGATAGATTCTGCCTTTTATTTCACATTCCCTCTTTTACTGTGTTGAATGGATTTCTTTGCTCCATTAACTTTCAGTAGCTTTGGGTAATGTCCAGAAGTGTTAGTAATGATTGTGTCCTCTCTGAACATGTGGATTTTTGATTATGCACTAACCCTCTAATGAGTTTGTTTTGAGTTTGGTGTGGAGGAAGTTTTCAAGGGTCAAGAGAGGAGGATGATATAATATGATCAAGAAGAGTGAAAAGTCTAAGCTTGGGGATGCCCCCGTGGTTCACCCCTGCATATTTCAAGAAGACTCAAGCATCTAAGCTTGGGGATGCCTTGGGAATCCCCTTCTTCATCGACAACTTATCAGGTCACCTCTAGTGAAACTATATTTTTATTCCGTCACATCTTACGTGCTTTACTTGGAGCGTCTTTATGCTTTTATTTTTGTTTTGGTTTGAATAAATTCGGATCCTAGCATTCCTTGTGTGGGAGAAAGACACGCTCCGCTGTTTCATATGAACACTGGTGTTCTTAGCTTTACTTTTAGTGTTCATGACGAGGTTGATTCGCTTCGTTTATTGCTATTTGGTTGGAAACAGAAAATGCTCCATGTGGTAATTGGTATATGGTCTTGAATAATTTGATACTTGGCAATTGTTTTGAGTTCTCAAATAGATCATGTTTAAGCTCTTGCATCATGTAGTTTAAACCTATTAGTGAAGAACTACGATAGAGCTTGTTGAAATTTGGATTGCATGATTGATCTCTCTAAGGTCTAGATATTTTCTGGTGAAAGTGTTTGAACAACAAGGAGACAGTGTAGAGTCTTATAATGCTTGCAATATGTTCTTATGTAAGTTTTGTTGTACCGGTTCATACTTGTGTTTGCTTCAAACAACCTTGCTAGCCAAAGCCTTGTACTGAGAGGGAATGCTTCTCGTGCATCCAAAACCTTGAGCCAAAACTTATGCCATTTGTGTCCACCATATCTACCTACTATGTGGTATTTCTCTGTCATTTCAAGTAAATTGCTTGCGTGCTACCTTTAAAATTTCATTCCTTGTCTTTACAATACATAGCTCATGGGAAAATAGCTTAAAAACTATTGTGGTATGTAATATGTTGCTTATGTATCTTATTTCTTATAAGTTGCTTGTTGAGCGGTAACCATGTTTTTGGGGACACCATGAACTGTTACACCTTTGTTGAATATCATGTGAGTTGCTATGCATGTTCGTCTTGTCTGAAGTAAGGGTGATTTATCATGATCAAATGGTTTGAGTATGCATATTATTAGAGAAGAACATTGAGCCGCCAACCAAAGCCATGTATCATGGTGGAAGTTTCAGTTTGGACAGTAATCCTCAATCTCTTATGAGAATATTATCTGTTGTTGAATGCTTAAGCATTAAAGAGGAGTCCATTATTTGTTTTCTATGTTGTCCCGGTATGGATGTCCTCAAGTTGAGATTTATCAAAATTGAGAAATCAAATGCGATCTATCTTCTTGGACCTTTGTACAGGTGACATAGAGGTACCCCTTTGTGACACTTGGTTGAAACATATGTAATGCAATGATAATCCATGGAAATCCGAGCTAATTAGGACAAGGTGCGAGCACTATTGGTATTCGATGCATATGGCTTGCAACTTATAGGTAGTTTTATGCATAACACATATGAATTATTACTACCGTTGACAAAATTGTTTCTATATTTTCGAAATAAAAAGCTCTAGCACAAGAGTAATCCATGCTTCCCTCTGGCAAGGGCCTTTCTTTTACTTTATGTTGAGTCAGTTTACCTACTTCTTTCTATCTTAGAAGCAAACACTTGTGTCAACTGTGTGCATTGATTCTCACATACTTGCTTATTTGCACTCATATATATTAGTTTGTGTTGACAATTATCCATGAGATATACATGTTGAAGTTGAAAGCAACCGCTGAAACTTATATCTTCCTTTGTGTTGCTTCAAAACCTTCTATTAAGAATCTATTGCTTTATGAGTTAACTCTTATGCAAGACTTATTGATACTTGTCTTGAAAGTACTATTCATGAAAAGTCTTTGCTATATGATCAGCTTGTTTAGTCATTATCTTTACCATTGCTTTGAATCACTTCATTCATCTCATATGCTTTACAATAGTATTGATCAAGATTAAGATAGTAGCATGTCACTTCAGAAATTATCCTTGTTATCGTTTACCTACTCGAGGGCGAGTAGGAACTAAGCTTGAGGATGCTTGATATGTCTCAAACGTATCTATAATTTCTTATGTTCCATGCTAGTTTTATGACAATACTCACATGTTTTATATACACTTTACATGATTTTGATGCATTTTCCGGCACTAACCTATTAACAAGATGCCGAAGCGTCAGTTCCTGTTTTCTGCTGTTTTTGGTTTCAGAAATCTTACACAGGAAATATTCTCGGAACTGGATGAAACAAAAGCCCACGGTCTTATTTTCCACGGAGCCTTCCAGAACACCGAAGGAGAGACGGAGAGGGACCAAGGTGGCCCCACACCCTAGGGCGGCGCGGCCAGGAGGGAGGGGGCGCGCCGGCCTGTGGGGTGGGCCCCTCGAGCGCCTCTCGACTCTGCCCCTTCGCCTATATATTCTCTTCGTCGCGAAAACCCTATCACCGAGAGCCACGATACGAGAAAACATACTGTGATGCCGCCGCCGCCAATCCCATCTCGGGGGATTCAGGAGATCGCCTCCGGCACCCTGCCGGAGAGGGGAATCATCACCGGAGGACTCTACATCATCATGCCCGCCTCCGGATTGATGCGTGAGTAGTTTATCCTTGGACTATGGGTCCATAGCAGTAGCTAGATGGTTGTCTTCTCCTCTTGTGCTATCATGTTTAGATCTTGTGAGCTGCCTATCATGATCAAGATCGTCTATTTGTAATGCTACATGTTGCGTTTGTTGGGATCCGATGAATATGGAATACTATGTCAAGTTGATTATTGATCTATCATATATGTGTTGTTTATGATCTTGCATGCTCTTCGTTGCTAGTAGAGGCTGCGGCCAAGTTGATACTTGTGACTCCAAGAGGGAGTATTTATGCTCGATAGTGGGTTCATGCCTCCATTGAATCTAGGACGAGTGACGGAAAGTTCTAAGGTTGTGGATGTCTTGTTGCCACTAGGGATAAAACATCAATGCTTTGTCTAAGGATATTTGTGTTGATTACATTACGCACCATACTTAATGCAATTGTCTGTTTTTTGCAACTTAATACTCGAAGGGGTGCGGATGCTAACCCGAAGGTGGACTTTTTAGGCATAGATGCATGCTGGATAGCGGTCTATGTACTTTGTCGTAATGCCCTAAGTAAATCTCATAGTAGTCATCATGATATGTATGTGCATTGTTATGCCCTCTCTATTTGTCAATTGCCCAACCGTAATTTGTTCACCCAACATGCTATTTATCTTATTGGAGAGACACCACTAGTGAAATGTGGACCCCGGTCCATTCTTTTACATCTGAAATACAATCTACTGCAATCTCTGTTCTCTGTTGTTCTTCGCAAACAAACATCATTCTCCACACCATACGTTTAATCCTTTGTTTACAACAAGCCGGTGAGATTGACAACCTCACTGTTAAGTTGGGGCAAAGTATTTTGATTGTGTTGTGCAGGTTTCACGTTGGCGCTCGAATCCCTGGTGTTGCGCCGCACTACACTTCTCCACCAACAACCTTCACGTGGCCTTCATCTCCTACTGGTTCGATAACCTTGGTTTCTTACTGAGGGAAAACTTGCTGCTGTACGCATCACACCTTCCTCTTGGGGTTCCCAACGGACGTGTGCTTCACGCGTTATCATTGTCCCACACACGCTATCCCGTCCCATTGAACAAGCTCTTGCCAAGGAGCGGCGGCTGGAGGATGGTCGTCAACGGAATCAGCGTCCCGCCACTGCTGGGCACGGAGCGTTGGAGGGACGCGATCAGAGCCCAGTGCACGCACCCCAGCGCCGAAGAGCGCGCCGATCTCACCTGGGCCCCCCACCGGCAACGACAACTGGTGGGCGGACTTCTTCGAGGCGTAGTACGACGCCGACATGGCCATCACCGACGGTCTCATCGGCAGGAGGAACATGTGGAACAGGGTGGGGCGCCTTCGTTTCTGGGGCGTTCCCGTGCGCACCCTCCCAGACGTCATCGACGGCATGCACAACGACACCCCCAAGTTAGAGATGCCTCCTTCTCCGCCACCATCTCCTCGGTCTCCGGCGCGCTGGCAGTCGAGGAGGACGAGCTCGTACTCCTCGCACTCGTCTTCTTCGGGACCGGCGTGGTCGACGCCTTACTCGCACCGCTCCACGCCGTACATCATGATGAAGCGCGAGGTGAAGGAGGAGCCTGAGTAAGCGACGCCGCCCGCGATACGGAGGCGCGGCAGCAGCAGCAGCGGTGGAATCACCATCAGCGAACCAGCGCGGCAGCAGCAGAGGCACGCCGACGCCCTCCTCGGTCCGAAGCCGGAGATGAAGGTGTAGCAAGACGACGAGGAGGCCGCGACGGCCACAAAGATGGCGGAGTACCTGCATCGGCGGCAACTTATCGGTAGCAGCGAAGACCCCGAGGACTGCCTAGGGCTGAACGCAACGTTCATGGAGTCATTGAACGACAAGGATACCTGGAAGGGCGACATCGACGCGACGATCGCCATCTCCATCCGCGACGCCGGAATGCCACTCATCAACCCCACCCACGACAGCGAAGTTGGGCCCGGCGGCGCGGTGAAGGACGAACCCGTCGATGAGCCCGACGAGCGCAGCAAGAAGGACGCTGTCGATGACAAATGTACAACTTCCACCAGTAGTACGACACTTCTAGGCGCCCCCAACCACGACACGAAGAAACAACTAAATCCGGCCCACTTTGATGCTCTCACATGCACTTATTATGGCGTGGCAGCGTACAACCTGTTCTCCAGCCTGAGTATGTGGGAAGTGGGAACCTTGCTAGCCATGCAGCACTAGCTTGACCTTCGGCGAAGCACGATGATAAAGAAAAGATACCTCATGGAGAGTGAATAGATGGAACCCGGCGGCATGTGAACCCGCATCAACTCGGCTGTTGATTGGTCCAGCAATTGTGTACAGGTCTAGTGCCGCAGATGGGTTATTCGTATACAAATACGTACATCTGTGTGGGCCTGCCGAATTGAATGAGATCGCTGCCGCCCCCGTCGCAGGCGCAGCGAGCATAAAGTTCAGCGCAGCGCACCAGAGCATGTGTGTGGACCGCGGCTGCGATGGTGGACTGGAACGCCTGGAAAACAGGTGCGCAGCGAAGGGGAGCTCCTAGACGGTCGCAGCCGCGTTCGACGGCAACGACGACCTTGGCGCCGAGTCGCTTGACAAGGCGGAGGATGGCTGGCATTGCGGCCGAGTGCGCTGCCCCGACGGGGAGGTGAATGGCGAGGGGGTCGCCACCGGTGATGGCGACGAGGTCCACGGGGTCGCGGGTGTCGATGTTGAAGACGGTGAACTGGAAGTAGACGCCGAGGTCAGCGGCAAAGCTGGAGAGGTTCTCGTGAACTCAGCTCGAGCGGGTGGTGCCACGCCAGCGTCCACGAGCCTCCCGACGTTCTCCCGCTCGCCTGCCAGCGACAGCAGCGCGGGCAGCACGTCCTCCTCGTGCTCGCGGGGTCGGCGCGCCGGCTGCACCAGCTTCTCCACCACGGACGCGTTCCGGCCCAGCCTGCGGCGGTACGTGTGCATGGACGCCAGGATGAGGACCGCGGCGACGGTGTTCCGTCGCGCTGCCGGGGCCCATGGTGTGGCGACTGCCTCCACGGTGAAGTCCGCGTGCACGAAGGCGCGGTGGTCTGACCCCGACTTGGAGAGCAGCGGGGTCTCCTGCACCACGCGGTTGGTCGCGTCTGGGGAGAAGATCGCCGACAACTTCTTCACTAGAAATGACGCCGTCATACACGCATGCTGCTGCCCAAGCCTGCCATCCGCGCCCGCACGCGCATGCCGATGCCCGTCCTCCTCGGCGTCGCCTAACCACGCATGCCACCCATGCCCAAACGCGCATGCCGCGCCCGCGCCTCGCTACAGCCTACGAGGCACGGGGCGCCACAATGGCGTGCTCCAGCGAGGATCTCCGCAGCGGAAGGGACGCTGCAGCGGCGTGCTTCAACATCTACTTTTTCATCGGATGGAGCCATGGATTTCAAAGGAGATAGAGAAGAAAATATTTTAGGAAAGACGAGGAGAGAGAATCGGAGAAACATGATTTGGGGAGCGCGACACTCCGACCAAGCTTTAAATTTCTTACCTTTTCCCCTCTCCCGAATGGTCCCATCCCATGTATTTGTACTTGTATTGTTGATTGTCCATCCGAGTATCAAAAGCGATGTTGCAGGACCCACCAATCCCTCAGCCAATGGGAGAACGAGTTCAGGCCGGTGCATGTGCCGCCCGGTTCATCTCATGATTTCCGTACCTCATGTGTCTAACTTCTAGCTGTACAGATTTTCATTGGGAAGGCGCGACATTGTGGAGTTTCTAGCTAGTTCATGCATGCGTGCAAACCTTCCACAACAAAGGTATTTTTAGGGCGCGTTTGGTACTTTTTTTTTTTTTGCATAGGCTGGGTCTTAGAATGAGTCGTTTGGTTACCTGCAGGCCGTCATGTTTTTGCAAGAGCCGGGTTTTAAAGCACCCCAGGACAGATCCTAGAGAAACGCCCAGAATGATAGTTTATTTGGAGCCAGGCCCGTTACAGCCAGAAGGTTGCACGCGTGGGGGAACGGAGATGGAAATAACACGTGTCTTCAGGAACACGCGCCATAATTAGCCTCACCGCTCCCCACTCCTTCCTCTCACTCGCGACCGCACTCTCACCCCCCCCCCCCAAACTTTCACATCATCCGGCGGTTCTCCGCCGACCAATCCGCCGGACCGCCGCACGAAGGAGCATCGGTACCGGAGGAGGAGACGTCGGTGAGCAGCACCGCGACATCGGTCGCAACCTGCTCCGCAGTCTTCATCGGCATCTCGAGTTCGCCCGCGACCTCGAGCTCGTCCTCGGCCAGAACAATGGCGGTAACGACCTCTCCTTCTCACCTTCTTATTCGTTGTGCCAGAACAGGTCATGCTCGGGCAGTTGCGACGACATGCACATTAGATCTGCTAGGGTTTCCATTAGGATAGGTTCGGATTGATGTTTGCAAGGTGTTCCTCGCCTTTGCTTGTTGTTCTTGTCGAGGTCTTGGTGTTCACGGCTCGATTTTCTTAGTTACTCTAATCTCCAATCGCGGTAGATCCTTCCTAGATCGGACTGTGGATTGCTGAAACTACCAGATTTTACTGTGCATGCAAAGAGGGGAGGAGTTTTTTGTGCTAGGGTTTAGCATGTTCAGATTCCTGTGCGGAATGAGTTGTGCTAGTTTGTTCTAGATTATGTTATTTCTGATTAAACTAGGCCGATGATTGTAACCGGGAATCATAGTGTGAGGAGATGATTGATCATAACCTATGGCATGACTGAACATAACCATGCCATTGGTTCTGATCAAACATCTCCTCCATATGTCCTCGTTGTATGAGGCATATGCTACCTTGCTTTCCATGTTTGTACTTCTTCAGTTCTGCAATGACCAATGATTTAACTATGGCACAACGGAAGGCAGGGTGCTTCCCTCAAACTTAGTAATGTGTGCCATATTACTTGCACACTAGACTTAGTTTGCGGACAGTCACTTTGCCTACCGTGTGATCCAATATATGAGATCTCATTTTGTATGTCTAGTGCATTGACCAATGATTAAACAATGGCACACTGGAAGGCAAGGTGTTGCCCTCAAACTTAGTCGTGTGTGTGCGATTACTTACACACTAGAATTAGTTTGGGGCAGTCCCTTGAGCTGCTGTGTGAGCCAATGTATGAGGCATCACATATTTTCAATGTTCGTTTTCATCTATATACTTGTGAGCAGGCACACCTCGAACACCATGTGTTCTTGTGGCAGACTGAGAAGCTCCAGCTTGGGTCACCTACTG
Source organism: Lolium rigidum (assembly GCF_022539505.1). NCBI lineage: Eukaryota > Viridiplantae > Streptophyta > Magnoliopsida > Poales > Poaceae > Lolium > Lolium rigidum. The sequence continues at coordinate 1,225,947 of NC_061513.1, forward strand.
AGACCCCCGACGAGGGACCGTCGAAGAAGCGAAGGGCGGCTAACGTCGACTACTTCCAGCAGGACGAAGGGCCCGACCAGTTCCTGCGCATCGTCTTCAGGCCCACCTTTAGCCGGCTCCGGATCCCTCAAGATTTCGTCAGGTGGTTCATAGAAATCCCTTCGAGAACATTATCGTCACCACCAACACTGGCTGCAACTGGAGGATGACTACGGTGAGAGAAGGCGATGACACATACATCGAACAGGGGTGGGCGGGCTTCGCCGTCGCTCATCAGCTGCAGGTAGGCTAGTTCCTCATCTTCAAAAAAGTGTCCTCCTTCGAGTACAGTGTGGTCATCTTCAACCACACCTGCACTGAGGTGATGACCAGCTGTCATTACCATGACGATGCCACCATGTGTGTCGTCTTCGAAAATCATGTCTGAAGCTTACCTGGTTCTGTGTCGCTGCTACCATGTCTCGGTCTAGTTGTTGTTCGTGTCGTCTGTTGAACTATGATCGCTCTGTTGTGTCCTGAACTATGACCGTGTTTGAACAATGTTGTGTCGTCTACTTGTGTCGTCTATGATCAGTGCCAAGTTTGCCTGAATTGTGATTGTATTTTTTTGCTTCTGCTGTTAATCGTTGGTAACCTCACCACTGAAGGAAAGAGGTAAGCAGAAGCAGATTATGAGTTGCAACCAAACAACAGGTGCCCGTTCTGGGCTGCTACTAAGCTTGAAAACCGACCTACCAATGGGCAGAGCCCAAATCTCCACGGGGCCACAAAAAACTCTGTACAGGCCACCAAACAACGATTCTTTTATGGCCCATGGTCCGTCTACAACGCGTAGGGCTCTTCTTTACATTGTGCCAATGGTGCATCAAATTGATGCAGACTACCAAACACTCTCTTGTTAGGGCGATCTAGCACGTTTTTGGCTGTTTTGAAACCGTTCAAGTGGGCTGGTCGGCAAGCCAGGCACGCTTCAGCAGCCCCGATTCGTGTGGACTGGTTGAACCGTCCATTAAGTGGACCGAACAATAAGTGTGTCCTCCCGTGTTTTCCTCTTGGCTAGCTAGGGTGCTTCCATCAGTAGCACACAAGTCATAAACAAGCAATTTCCTTCCCAAATCTCGCCTGCCATCTCCGTCGCCGCCCCAGGCAGCGCCTTCGTCTGCGCTTTAGGTTGCCATTGCCGGTCCCATTTTCCACCGGATCATGTTGCCCATGAACAACATTCTCGTGTCGTCGTTTTGCTCTATCGCCACAAGAGCTAGCTGATTATTTCCGTCCCCGACCATCATCGTGAGTGCCGACCTTTTGGTGCCGTCATCTCGAACCGACGACGCACCACGTCTCTATCCCAATATTATCGCGACCACGAATCTGGCTTCTTATTCGCCGCCGTGCCTTGCACGGCTTGTTGAAGGTCCTTCGAGTCCTTCGGACTGGCCAGCTTCGTCGCCTTCATCTTTGATGACGGTTTGGGAGCTTTCTGCGCCATGGTTGCGAGGGGTAAGTGTGTGCCAGCGGTGGCAAGTTTTCGGTGGGAAAGCATATCGATGGGCAGTATAAATGAAAGACCAGGTGAGAGACATAAAAGAGAGATGAGAATTGTGGGTCATATCAAGCATAAGGACCAGTCGTTGTGTCAAAGACACATATGGTAGCCACTCCCCACGTCGTCACCTTGTTACGTCTGTCGCTCCCGCAAGGAGCCCTGTGAAGCAGGGATGGTCTCGGGACGCCAAACACTTTATTGGACCGCGCTGGATTGAAAACTACATTTAGGGCACGCGGCTAGGCGAGGTTTTCTGTCCGTTGCGCGCCTAAGACCTTTTGGACGGTTTGGTAGATGTACCTAAATTGTGGTTGCATTTTCTTTAAAAAGATAGGAATGTAAAATTTCATCAATATAATATGTGCTCCCTAATTAATTTGGGACTACATCTATTTATTGGTCAACTGTTTATCAACTCGTAGTAAGTCAAAAAAAAATCCATGAGAGAAATCCCCCATAACCCTTACATATATGTGTCATTCCACTGTTTTTCAATTCGTCAGAAGTCAAATTTTCTTCCAATGACTGGATGGCATGTGGCATGTGGCATGTGAAAAATCCCCAAACACTTAGATTAAATCATTAACGATCTTTGTAGACAAGCTACTGGTTAAATCATTAACAATCTTTGGCAATAAACAAATTATTTGAAAAAAAAGACAAAAACATATTTTACATGAAGGAAATTACAGTTTTGTTTGCCCAGAATTAAATAGAGAACATTAGTGTAATGGATTGTAACTTGGTAAATAGAAAACTTTTATAAAGAATATAAGGAAAATATCACTAACATAGTTTCAGAAGCAAATTTATAGGACCGTTTGCTGAAAATTACATACCATGCTAAATATTACCGTTTCCCATATCATGTAGAAACTACTGTAATGGCTGTAATATGCTAGACACAAAATTATACAAAATACATTACGAAAATCTAATTTACTTGATTTAAAGACAATAATTAGAGTATTTTTTTTGCCTAAACTTACATGTTACAAATCATGTAAATACTAGTGGAATTAATAAGCTATAATTTATGCAAAGGAAGGAAAAATGAAAAGAAAGAGAAAATTACACGCAAAAATTTACTGGCAAGGCAGACTTGTATCCGCCGTACATGTGAAGTCTCAGCAGGAGCCAGCAAAGGCCATGAAGCTTGATCGCCGACCAAAGCTTTTGCATCCTATTCCTACCACATCCACTCAACTCAACACGTACGATAAGCTTTCTGGAAAAGAACATCGTCACAGCGACCAAGAGCTGAGCTTAATCTTACGCTATACACAAAAATGGGACGTTGTATATATAGCACTCCGGCGCAACGTCGAAGAATCTGACATAAAAAAGGACAAAAAGATTCGATTGACAAAGAATAGAGAATCAGTCGATAAATATGTAGCAAACCCGATGAATTTGAAAATTTTGAAATCCCACTTAAGCACTGACATACGAGCTCCACTTGTGAGAGTCCATGTTTTGATGGATTTGAACCTATTTGCAAAACAAAATACTCCGTACCAAATATTGGTAATTTGTGCAACAAACAACGAACAGCTTTTTTTTTTTTTTTTTTTGAGGGTAACGAACAGCTTCTGATAGTCGCTAGTTGGGCTGAGCGTGACCCGTGAGGCCGTGACAATGGGTGCGAGCGCGTAAGGAGATTCTACACCAGTTGGGCTGCGGAAAGTATACAAAATGTAAATTTTGTGTCCGTAGTTTCAGTCCATAGGCCCAAGCAACATATAAGACATGGATTTTTTTTGGATAATCTATCGAGACACGCGGTTTGCTCTCCCACACAAGAGAAAAATGGTAACCCTAGGCCCTAGCATGGCCTACCAGAAAGTGACACGATCATCTTCCAGAAATTTTCGCTTATGTAACAGGAGGGCCCACATGCCTCGTGATCGACCTCTTCGTCCGTCAAAATTCAAAGTTGGCAACGACTACCCAAAAGGTTCGCGCCATAACTTTAACCGCACCGCGAGCACGTCTGGTCAAGACAGCTACATACAAATTCCACCTGTGTCTGTGGACACAACAGTCCGAACCGCTTCATCCGCACACACCAATCAAGCTAGGAATTCCAGCCCTGAACAGATATGGAAGGCTCGACGACGGCAGCCGCTCCGGCGAAACGGGCGAGGCGGACGTTGAGAGTGGCGGCGATCTCGGGCTCGCTCCGCCGGGCGTCGGCCAACACCGGCCTCATCCGCGCCGGTAAGCACGCCCCATATCCAACTTTTCTTGCGTAAGGATCGATCAGCATCAACACTGAACTGAGGTGTTCATTCTATTGCTGTGTACCTGTGCGTGTGCAAAAGCGGCGAAGCTGTGCGAGGAGTCCATCCCGGTGTTGGCCAAGACCCGGCAGTACTCTCGCCGATCTGATACCAAACACAGCCCCTGCCGTCGAGTACTTTCCGACGACTAACGATGAAGTGATTTCCGACGAGACGTCACGCACGTACGATAGCCAGTACTTCCGCCGTGAGGTACGACCCAGCTAGCCAAGCTCCTGCTTGATCGATCTTGTGATCTGCTAGCTAGTACTACTCACGCGCACAACACAAAAGCGATTAGCCACAGGTGCATATCGCACCTTGGTGTTTTTCCTTGTATTGATTCAACTCACGGTGGTTTACACGTTCAGCTTACAAGCATATAAATAGCACATCTAGCTAGCTAAACCAAACCTAGTCGGTGACTAACACTAGTACTACTCGGTTACATATCATGTATACTCTGAACCGTGCAACACACGTAGTGTTCCTACCCGGAACGTGTACGCATACATACTCGTATACGGAGACATACGAGGTCGTGCCGGACTCGGAGTGCTTATTCCTAACAATCACCCCCTAAGCACGACGTGCACTTCACCTCGACCTGGGTCCCAAATGCGCCAGCTGTTTCTCGCGGGCGTCTTCCTCGGCATTGCTTTTGCCGCTCCTCGTGGCACCCAAGCCACCGACTTTACCTTCGTCGGTTTCTCCATAGCTTGACGCTGACCATCTTCCTTGTCCGCATCTTCAGTCTTCACCGGTACCTTGATGAACAAACACTGTCTTTTGTGCTTCATCTTCTCCGGATTATTAACCACCTGAAATATCTTCTTCGGATAGTTGTCCAACATGCGTCGCATGCGTGCTCGTGTCGGTCGTAGTCGTCTAGTCTCCAGTGCAGTCGGAGATAGCACGGCGTACTCTTCTGCGCCCGACGTCGCACTTGCTTCTTCACTTCTGGATCCTTCATTTGCTGGCTGAGGACCCACGTCGCTTCTTCGCGACTCACCTTTGTAATCTCGTCGAAGTACTTCCTCCCCGAGATTCACAGGAACATGCACAGCTAGCTTCTTGCCCGATCGATGCGATTCTAGCCGATGCTTTTGGCTATAATGCACCCCCGTACAAGCTAGCTCACGCATAGCTAGTTCCATCAGCTCTAGACACATGTAACGTGTCTGCCTATTTCTTACTAGGATGTCAACTTCCATCCCGTCTGATGCAGCCTGAGATAGGCTCATCTTTTCATCTGGCCTAGACAGAACAACAACACGTTTGCCCTCATCTGGCCTTCTTTCTTCTGATGCACTTGGAGGAGACGCCAAAGCTAACACGCTAGGGTTCGGTTCTTCGCCTTCCGAACCTCCAGGTTCTGGCCACAAATCGCCTCCTGGCGACGTGAAAACGTGGCCCTTGTCCACTTCCTTAGCTAAAACTCCAGCTTTTCCAGCCGTACTACTGGCCGCTGGAGTGCCCTCTGACGCTCCTAGATCGATTCCACTTGGCGAAATACCGTGACCATCTGCGCCAGCTGCTGATCCGCCTCCCAGCGCCCGTCCTCGATCGAGTCCAGGCAAGAGCGCATCGTCCAGCCGAAATGGGATTTCTGGCCTTGATGGCCCTAGCTCCTCACGTGGAGCTGCTCTTGGCAAAGAGCCTTCTATCCCACCTGGGCTGCCTGCTTGGCTCCCGTATGCACCTCCTGCCGCCCTGCTAGCCTCGGTAGGAGTGGCCCGAACTGAGCTCCCGTGGAGCTCCACTGCTGAGCCTCCTGGCGCACTGCTGCCTAGATTGTCTGCCCAAGCGCGTGACCTGCTGCTCGCTCTGGGGCTCCCACGCGGAGAGACACCTCCAGGTGTAGCGCCTGGAACTTCACCGCTGGGTTCGCTCGGCTCATCTCCAGGTCGAGCGCGAGACACTAGCGAGCGTGCTGCTGCACTAACGCTTGAACGTGTCGACAATGCACTAGAGCTTGAATTCATAGCACCAGTTTCCGCGTCGATACGTGTGTCTGGCCAAACTTGATCATCTGCATGCCTACAATCACTGTGTCCAACAGTGAAAATCTCTTCCGGTTCCGTGGAGTTCCAAATCCATGATAAGTCTTCCTCGAAGACTACGTCACACGCGACAATCACGTTGTTGGTCGAGGGATTGCTCAAACGGTACGCTTTCGAACCTTCTTCATAACCAGTCATGATCATTGGAGTACTCCGATCCGCCAAGCTTCTTTTATGGCCGGACACCGTCTTGACATGCGCCACACACCCGAAAGTGCGAAGATGATCAACCGAGGGCTTTCGTCCATACCATGTTTCGTACGGAGTCCCACCAACCATACTCCTAGTTGGCGCCCTGTTCAGCAAGTAGACAGCCGTGTTGACTGCCTCACCCCAGAACTTTCCTGGCAAGTCCTTGCTCTCCATCATGCTTCGTGCCATGGCCACCACCTTATGCTTCAATTCACCACCCCGATCTATGCGTAGGGACTTTTTCACCCTCGCCTTGACCTCTCCAGCTTCCTTGATCTTCTCGAATGCTTGTATAGCTTGATCCTTACTTTTCAGCAACACAATCCACATGTATTGGCTGTGATCATCCACCACAAGCATGAAGTACTCATTACCGGACGGGGTTGCGGGTGAAATTGGACCGCATATATCGCCATGAACGAGCTCCAAAGCTTCACTTGCCTGAAACGTGGTTTCACGTGGGTACGGGGCACTCCGTTGCTTCTCGACGACACCTTCGTCGCATAGCTTGTCCACATGATCCACACACGGTAGACCGTGATCCGTCACAATCTCCGTAGCCGGTGATGGAGGAGGTAGCTCCTCCTCATCCTTCTGCTCGCATACTTCGAGCATCAGCATCATCGGTCCATCATCTCCTTCCTGGGCGATGAGAGCCCTTTCCTTCGGCTTCGGTGGTTTCCGGCAATCAACCTTGAAGTGACCGAGCTCGCCGCAGTTATGACATCTTACTTTCTTTATGTCAAACTTCCTCCTCGGCGGAGCGTCATCCTCGTCCTCCCCTGCGATGTACTTTTTCACTGGGCGAGAAACTTCTTCATCACTTCTTCTGCTAGATGCCTTATCGCCCTTCTCTTTGGCGACCACCGCTTGCCACTGGGCACGGGTAAGCATAACATGCTCTTCCGGTACCACATCACCATAGGTGATTTTCATCCGCTCATCATGAGCCTTGAACCGTCCAACTAGATCATCCATCGTGAGAGTCTTGAGATCAACGCACTGCTCGATTGCCGAAACAACGGACAAGTAACGCGGCGGCACCGCGCGAAGGAAACGCCTTACGATCGAGATCTCCTCGAGCTTCTCGTCGAGCGCGCGAATCCCATTGACCAATGTAGCGACCCTCGAAGCGAAGGTGTCCACCGTCTCATCTTCTCCCATCTCCAGATTCTCGTACTTCTTCTGCAAGGTTTGTAGGGCCGCCTCGCGGACGCGCTCGTGACCAAGATTTAGCGTCTTGATCGTCTCCCATGCCTCCTTTGCAGATTTCTTCGAGATCGAGTCTTGCTTCACGTCCATCGGCATCACCGAGCGGATGGCCGTGAGTGCTCGTCGGTCCTTGCGGTACTCCGACGCGCCCTTCTTGAACTCGTCGCCGCCAGGATCAACAGCTTCCCAGATTTCGTTGGACTCGAGCGCCCACATCATCGTGGTCGCCCACACCGTGTAGTTGTCGTGGATGTACTGCGGGTACTGCGTCGACACCGGCGCCGCGACGTCGGAATACTCGCCCACCTCCTTCGTCATGACCTCCCGTTACTAGGAGATCCTCCACAAGGCTCTGATACCAATTGTTGGCCCAGACCCGGCAGTACTCTCGCCGATCTGATACCAAACACAGCCCCTGCCGTCGAGTACTTTCCGACGACTAACGATGAAGTGATTTCCGACGAGACGTCACGCACGTACGATAGCCAGTACTTCCGCCGTGAGGTACGACCCAGCTAGCCAAGCTCCTGCTTGATCGATCTTGTGATCTGCTAGCTAGTACTACTCACGCGCACAACACAAAAGCGATTAGCCACAGGTGCATATCGCACCTTGGTATTTTTCCTTGTATTGATTCAACTCACGGTGGTTTACACGTTCAGCTTACAAGCATATAAATAGCACATCTAGCTAGCTAAACCAAACCTAGTCGGTGACTAACACTAGTACTACTCGGTTACATATCATGTATACTCTGAACCGTGCAACACACGTAGTGTTCCTACCCGGAACGTGTACGCATACATACTCGTATACGGAGACATACGAGGTCGTGCCGGACTCGGAGTGCTTATTCCTAACACCCGGGGCTGCAGATCGACCACGTCGACATCTCCGACCTGCCGCTCGTGAACACTGACCTCGAGAACACCGGCGGCAACGTGTTCCCGGCAGCCGTCGAGGCGTTCCGGGACAGGGTCCGCGACGCCGACTGCTTTCTCTTCGCCTCGCCCGAGTACAACTACTCCATCTCGGGCCCGCTGAAGAACGCGCTGGACTGGGGGTCGCGGCCGCCGAACGTGTGGGCGGACAGGGCCGCCGCCGTCGTCAGCGCGTCGGGGAAGTCCGGCGGGAAGCGGATGGTGTACCACGTCCGGCAGGTCGGGGTGTTCCTGGACATCCATTTCGTCAACAAGCCGGAGGGTTTCGTCCAGGCGCACTATCCGGCCAGCAAGTTCAACGGCGACGGGAACCTGATCGACCAGGAGACGGAGGAGCAGTTGAGGAAGATCCTGCTTTCGCTGCAGGCCTTCGCGCTCAGGCTCATCCATGGCAAAACTGTTGCAGAGTCTGAGCAGGGGAGTTAGTGGCCCTGTCCTTTCTCCGACTGCTGAATGAATGGATGCAACTTGTCTAGATGTCTGAATGTTTTTTCGTCAAAAAATGTCTGAATCGCAGTGCTGTCCAACATTTCGTGGTTACTAGTCTAATGTTATCTCCGATTTGTGATTCCAACTTCTGTAGTTATTATCTCCGATACAAACTTGTTGAAAGTTATGAGGAACAACAGAGGATATCAACCAGCATGAACAACAGAGTCCTGAATTAGCCGAATTCACAAATAGCAACAAAACACAAGTTCAGAACAAAGCATTCCAGAATTATCAGTTAGACGAATAGAAATACATCACCCATACACCTTAGTTGCATTACATTCAGTTAGCAGCAAAATGACTAATGTATATGTTTCCCAAACAGATTACATGCTTCCAAAGCCTGGCCTGACAGATGGCTTGAGAGTCGGAGCCAGAGCCAAATTGCCCCAATCCTGATAGGTTTTGTGATTGCAAGAGGAACAAAGGGACAATCTCTCGCGAAGGCTTTGCGAGGTAACTCACGGATCACTGACATTCGTGGGACTCCAGACCTACTACAAGCCATCTTGGAGTTCATCAAATTGTGGATCATCATTGAGAACCAACCTCATCTGACTTCATCTGAAGATAAGTTCATTTGGATATTGCCATATTGGCTGCAGATGGAAAATACTCCTCAGCATATATTGGCTAACTCTGCTGCAGACTCTGGACAGGAGAGTTAGTGGTGTTGGATGCTGCGATTGCTGAATGTGACTCGTTGAGATGTCTGAATGTTTTCCGTCTAAAACATGTCAGAATGCACGTTCGATTGTCTTCTTGATTGAATAATCTAGTGTGCCCAACAATTCACCGTCACCAGATTCCACTACATAAATCCCTGGTTTTTGCCTTCAGTTAGCAACTCGTCTAAGCTTAAGATCGTATTCCATCTTCGTGCTGATTTGTTGTGATGCAGCCAAAAAACAAAAATCGGGGCCAGCTTTCGCTAGGAAGTGCATCTTTTTTTTTCATGTGCTTCATTTTTTTTACTTATAAAAACAGAAAATAATTACTCGGCCTGTGGATAACATTTATAGTATTCAGGTTTTATCCCTGATTATTTACAGACCCAACACCCTGGCACCACCTCATATTAGGGAAATTGTTCAGATGACACAGTCACACAGATACAACATCACTACGTGCTCCACGCGTACACATGGCAACAAAGCTGTTGACACACCAACACATAGCACAAGATGAGAGCATATACACGGCTTAGTAGATCGTATATACCTCCAGGCCCCATCCATTTATACCGCGTAAATCCCTTGCTTGAGGACATCTAGCAGTCGGGCGGCGTGGTGAGGCCGCATTTGGCCGGCAGCTCCATGGCTCGCTTGGGGTCGATGTTGTAGAGGTTGAGCCAGGGGGAGTTCTTGTAGCCGCAGAGGCACTTGAGGTTCGCCTTCCCCAGCGTCGCGCAGCACTCCGGCGACGGCTCCGGCTCCGGGTCCGTTGTCGCCGCCGCCGCGGGCTGGCACAACATGAAGTCGTCGTTGCTCATGTCGCACACGGCGTGCGCGTGCCAGGGCGCCGCGGCGAGAGCCACCGCGAGAACGAGGAGCGCTGCCAGCACCACCGTCTTCCTGTTGGTCATGTCACACGACAAAGTAGAAAGCAGCTTAGCTCGGTGCTAGAATGATTGTGGATTTGTGGTGGGTTGTTCAAGCTAAGCTGCGCATGGCGGGGTATTTATATCGTGAGAGGTGGGGTGTTTTGGCTGTTGGGTGTTGCAAGTTTGTGGTTTTGAGGAAGAGGGCCTTACCGTTGGGCTGCAAACTGAGTTTCAGGTTGTAACCGGACGATCATGGTTATTATGCCGTAAGAAACAGATTATGGTTATTTTTGGCCGTGAAGAGCAGTTGGTAAGCTAGCTAAAGATGGCGTTGCGGAACATGACCATCTTTGTTTGATGGGTCAGCTCGATCAGCGCGCGTGTCGGCATGTCCTGGAAACAATGCGAGTTACTGGCGTGCAATTTTCCGACAACACAAGTGCTAGGTGCAAAACATGAGAACCAGCCCGTGAAGCTCTCTTGTTTGCTTGTAGCGCACCAACTTGGGATGAGGTTCACGGGACGGGAGAGGAGTCAGCAATGCGACGGCAGGCCCACACCGGCCGGCACTTGTGGCTGGGAGTGTACAGAGACAACATGCGTTTTTATCTTTGTCCGGGTGTTGCTGCAGCAACTACGTGCGCCATGGTGTTTCCACCACCAGCCATGCTTTGCTTTCGTTTGCGAGCTCAAATCTGTCAGCTTGCTCACGGCACGGGTGAGGAAACGCACGGTCATGAGTGTTGTTTAGGTTTTGCGGGTCACGGTTTTCACTATGGCATTCTATCAATTTACAGGCACTTAGAAGCGTCTCTAAAACTCACTAAAGTGTTTCTAACTAATTTTTGAGGCACTATAGAATTTCAAATTTATTGTGACTCTAAAAATATTTCGTACACTTTGAAAAAATGGCTCTAAAAATGGTATTTTTTATAGACACCAAGATCCGCACTATGGACAACTTGGCTTTGCGGAGATGGCCCCACAACCCCGTCTGGAAGCTTTTTCATATTCATCCGGAAACGATACACCATCATTGCCACAATTGCTCTTCCACTACCGAGTTAGAGATGTTGTGCTCGCGAAGTGTTATTTACTGGTGACGTCCCCCACTACCATGACCGATAGCGAGTTTTTTTGGATGTTGGCTTCCATACATCGTCCATTTTACGAAAGGAAAAGAAGGACCGCCAGTGGGATTATCACATACATCATTTAGGGAGTGTGAAATGAACGTAATACGAAGGTCTTCACAAATGTGGCTTTGCCCTTACCCGACATGCTGCATATTTTGAGATACGAGATTGAGTAGAGGGCTTAGAACATCTCCAGTGAATGCCTCCAAAGCCCTCCCAAAGTACCTATCTGAGGCGCCAGAAAGGAATGGGCACCCAGTCGCGGCCCCCAAATGCATGTTCGGTCTAGCGCAACCTAAAGAGTTGTTCGGCACCCCTAGGCCAACAACGTCCCACATGGGGCGGCTCAGGGGCGCCGGACAGAAGGCATTGCCCACACCACTTATGGTTTCTCCAATGGGCCACCCATATCACATAATGGTGGCGATGGTTCCCTAGGCGGAGGCAAGAGAGACATCTCATTGGCGTTGTGTCTTTCCCACACGTCGTTGTTGCGCCTCATTCGGCGGTGTTAATGTCCACCTTCCCGCCATTTTCTCACCATGTTCCTGCTCCATTTCACGCCCAGTGTTTTGGTCATAATAGCTTACCCCTTTGGCGAGAAGCCAAACCACATTTCCTCATCAGCACCTCTCACCTTCCTCGCCTCTAGCATGTCTTGTCACCTTCCAACTACCTACGCGATGTTGAGCCACCCCGATCCACTATCGGTGAAGAACCAACCCGCGACCGCTGCTGGAGGAGAACCCACCACCTTCGAACGACGAATCCTTCCTACGGTGAGTCCGATGAGAACTACGGGGAGGAGGCGATGCGGGAGGTAGAGTATGAGGAGGTGTACTGGTCGAAGACCACACAGCGAGCGGAACACTACTACACCCTGCGGGAGGCCGAAGAGGCGCTCATGGAGTGGGGCATGGACATTTGCTGTGCGAGGGCGCCAATGAAGGAGTCCACTCGGCTGCTTATGATCGCCGAGCGGCAGAGAATCATCTACCTTAATCCGCGAAGCCTCACTGAGGCTGCCGCTCGCGTGACACCCTGAACGACGAATCTCGTTAGTCGTGCGCGACATTGAAGGCTGCGGGGTGTAGCCGTGTAGGGTAGGGCAGTCCACGCCTGAGGCCACGCAGCCCGCGCTACACCAGCAGTTGATCGAAGGCAAGTCGGAGCGGCGCGAGGCGGAGAAGAGCCGCGCCAGCAACAACCCAGAGATGAAGAGGAGGGCATTACTGAATTGCAAGGACGTGTCCCGAGTCCCGACAGCGCTGCGGTCGATTGGCATGGTTACCAACTCCCATATCCATTTCTGTGTAACCGTTTACTGCCACAAGGACTACGTGGTACCATCTCCTACGATGTACGCGCACGTGTTCTTAACCACGAAAAGTTGGATCAATTGATTCTGCAATAATGTTGGTACCATAACAGCTGTACGTGCTACATACTAGTACTGAATGTGTTCAAGATCTGGCCACGTCTCTCCTGAATTTTGTTCTTCTATAAGCCATAGTAGATCTGAGAAATCGATCTTACGTTTAAGTAAGTCACTGTCGATCTCCAGGCGGATCTACGTGTACTTATCAAACTTACACGATTAACACATGATCATTCCTTAACTTGTTCTGTTTGGCGCATCATTACGCACCGTTCGGGTTTTAACTTGTCTCTGCGGCATGCCGTACATACGTCGTTGTTGAGACATGTGGCTGTCCGGCGTCCGACCGATTAGTCGAGATCGACTCCCACCAATTATCGTTTTCTCCGTAGTCCTTTGGATCACGACAACACGGATCCGTACTGTTGCTCATACACGTCCGCGTCAGGTTTATCGTGCGATGGCACTTGATGTTTGCTTATGATTGGGAGACCACGCATCGCAGAGACGCATGCATGCTGTCTCCACGAAAACCATAATTAACGTGCCTCTACTCGTAGTCATTTGGCATCCACTTTGATAGTGTCATACGCCAAATGGGCAAGATCAACAGAGAACAGAGTAATAAGAACTGCCATCTTTTACTTAGTGTAGGTAGGCGGGGAAATTATACAGATTGTTTGCATTACATATTACGTTTCTACACTTTTACATATCACCCTGCAGAGAAATATACTGGAGAGAAGCTCCCGGGGTACACTGGAACATATATATGAACGAAAAATGCAAACATATATATATGTAGATTTGAGACAAGGATCGAGTAACGTGCACTGCCGCGTGCATGTGTGTCATGGCAGTACATGGCTAGCGGCCGGTACCGTTGCCGTCGCACGGCGCCTTGACGGTCCCCTCCGGCGTCGACGTCTGGCGGCCGACGGTGGCCGGCGGCAGCTTCTTGCCCTGGCCTTCCTGCCCTGCTTTGGCAGCCCCGCCTGCTGCATCGCTCCGGCCGCCGGCAGGAGCACGCGTGGACGCCGTGCCCTTGGCTGCCGCCACCGGCTCGTCGTCTGCGACGTCGGCGACGGTGAAGTCCAGAGGGAGCGCGCGCGACGGCTGCCGCCGATGGCGCGATGCCATCGCTTAGCTCTAGCAAACTAGCGACCTACTGATCTGGATAGACGAGCGCCAATGCTGCCACGCGCACACAACTGGCAAGCTAGCCACCTGGTTTGATATGTGGACTGCTGGAGAGTGAGCCATTTTATAGGAGGGAGAAGCCCCCGAGCTCGACGACAGTGAAGCCACGCATGTGGTTTTGACGCACAAAACTCGCACCAGGGCGCCGACGTGTGTCTCCGCTCGCTCGCTCAGTGCTAGCTGTGTGCGCGCACATCTTCTCGAACCAGAAATAAGCAAAGCGAGCGATAAATTTTGCTATCCAACTTGTTGCTTGCACTAGGACCAGATGACTATGACTAGTCCGACGCATAATGATGCTGGTACGAACATATGTACTTCAATCACTCACCACCCAGCACCAGCATGCAGCGTCACGAGAGATCGCGTCTGAGTCCACTGTGCATGGATCTAGCGTCCCTAAACTCTGAATGCATGTGCATGGTAAGGTGTGACAGTCGATCCAGCCAAAATCACACATTTATTTCATCTGTAATTTCTAGTTAAAATTCTGGACCTTAATTTTAAACTAGAAATCTTCAAGTCAACCAAAGAGGAGTCAGGATTAGAGGTTAAATGCTACAAGAAACGGCCTCTAGGCCGAGGTTCTCGAGCCATCGGCATAGGGGTATTGCCGACAGTGGCCCTCGATGTACAGCCAATGGTAACTGCTCTATCGGCGAAGGAGGTTTGGACACCAGGCTGTCAGCATAGGACCATACGCCGTGGGTTAAGCATGGTCATCGGCAAATTGGAACTGAAAAGCGACGCGCCGTACGTTTGATGGCGTCCTAAGTACTATATGTGGACGGCCTAGCCAACACCATGTGCCTCTCTATGCCGAGGTTATAGCCATCGATATATCTGGTGGGGTGTGGCGAGCATAGCTGGGCATGTGGCGGCGGAGGCCTAGAACATTTATAGATTTACCACTTTTTAGTTTGTATTATAGCCGTTTCTATAATTTAAAATGAGCATAAAAATGCATATATCCCACATTTTAAAATTTCCACACATATATATGATCATCATCATCATCAAATCCTCACACATGTGGTCATCCTCATCAAATGCACACGCATATCTATCATCAAATCCCTAGCCAAGTAGCCAAGTTCATCTATCATCATATATAGATACAAAAAGTTCACAAAACACAACAACTTGACATAGTGAGACATCTAACACTAGCACGACAAGCGTTCATGCATATAGTAGAAATGAAAACGAAATGAAAAGTTCATTATAAACAACCAAAACACACTATGTCCAATGACGAAGTTGGAGCACACCCACAACACAAATTCGTCCGCTAAGAGCATCATCACTACAAAATGAAGAAAGACCAACTGTTTAGCATGGCAATAGGTCCAATTCTAAGTTTTTTGCATGCCAAATTGTGTAGGTATGAGTATGATGCAAGAGTTTGAATGGAACCAACTAGAACTTAAAGGTCACAGGTAGAAGCAAGATGACTAGGAGTACAACCGGCCAAAGAATTGTTTGGATGATCCGACCCCTACATATTTGAGCAAGAGATAGCAAGTGTAAATCCATGTATACAAAAAAAAGTTTCTAGTGACTGAGTAGTTTGGAAAATGACTAACCATAGTCACTATGGCTTCAAGGGCCAAGAATAATTCCAACTATGGCAACAATGGAAACGGTCCAGATAGTGGGGGAGGAGGTCCCATAGTGGCATTGAAGTGTTACTAGTGCAAAAGGCCATGAACTACAAATTAGTTTAGAGCGGTGATTTCACGCGTTGCAAATAGAAAGGTAAAAAGCAGTGAAAAATTTAAAATTTCTTGGTAGTACGGGCCCGAACTAACTGAGGTAAGTGGGGACTAGTACACCTGCGACGCTACAGCCGCCGCATGGCATTCCTTGAGTTTTTGATGATTTATCAAAGGAAGCATATTCTAGGAATAGTGTACATGTGCCTAAAATATTGACAAAATGAATCTCATCAACACACCCATGCACAAATGAATGTCACAAAGAGGAAGAAAAGGTGAAAAACTTCCTAAGTGACAACGCATGTCTGTGAAGTGGGTCACAACAGTTAAATATTGGATCTCTCAACCTTCCGCCACACTTGTATATATATATTAGGGTCACACGCAAATTTGGGGGATTCCGACTCTATGAAGCGCACTTTCGGGAAAAACACTAGTCCCTGGGCATGCGCGGTCTACCCATCTAAAGCTCACCCAACAACGGTCGATTGGTGGAATTTTTATTTTGTTTATGTTTTGTTAAGACATAGGATCAGATAAGACCTAGGTCGAGACTATATTCTAGCAAAATTTACCATTGTTTGACTCATGGTGGGAGTTTCTCCTATAAATCTAGAACCTTCCTAAATGAAGTGGGTCAACCTAGGAGGTAAATATTGGCTCTCTCAACCTTGTACCACACTTATATACAAATCTTAGGGCCACACAAGTTTTTTTGCGAGGGGGGATTACGACCCTTCGAAGCTCGTTTTAAGGCTAAGTCTCAGACTATGGGCCCTCGTGGTTTACCCCTCTAAAATTCGGCGAGCCCAAGATTTCAATGAATTATGTCCGGTGTATCCGACGTGGGTGCTTTGTGGTCTACCATTTTATGTGAAATCATATGTGGGTATAATTTATTCAAAAAAGCAAAATCTTTGCATGGTTTCATTTTATGTGATATATTACTAAGAAATAAAAGTATCATACAACTAAAAATCAAAAGGAAGCAAAAAATTATACATAGTAAATAAAATCATAAGAAGGGGTAAAATAATGAGTATGCCGAAGGCCATCGTAGGCATAGGCTATATGTCGGGGGCCTCTCGCAGAGCCGTTGGGATACAAATAACGCCCGCCAGTTACCCGCCAGACATGATAGCTGTCTTTGCCGACTGCTTCCCTTAATGCCGACAGTAGCCCTAGGCACTTATTCAAATTATCCGACGGCTCGCATATGCCGACTACCATTCTTGTTAAGCCGTCGGCATAGTGTCTTATACGCCGATGACCTCAGTTTTTGGCGGTTTTTTTTTTGCATTAAGCATCTTGATGTATATGCCGAGGGCCCTGATAAAAAGGTGCCGGTAACATGTCGTTTTCCTGAAGTGAAAGGGGCCAAGATAGACTAATTTTCACTAAAATAATCTTGTTTAAATCACACTTAGCATGTGCCAAAGGGAACATGTATAACGTATGCTGCTCCTCACTAATTAGGAACATAATGTGTGGTATGCGCGTGCGTACGAGTTTGAAAAGTCCACGTGTAGAAGTAGAATATTATGCTAAACCATGTCTTGTCCATGAACACTCTCATACTATTTCCCATAGATTCTCGCGCGTAAGGGCATCTCCAGCGGCGCGACGCAAACGGTCGCTTCGCTTTGGTCGTAAATGCGTCTGGCACCCTCTCCAGCGGCACGACGCAAAGTGACAGGACCGTCCGCGGAGACGCAAATCTGGTCCAAATATGCGCCAGGTTTGCGTCTCGGCGGACGCTGCGCGGACGCGCAAAGTGTCCGCTGCGGTCTCCACCGGGCCCGCCTGGCAGCGAGCCTGCATGGAGAGCATCGCTTCCGCGGCCAGCGCTTCCGCGTCTGCGCCGCAGCCTTCGCCATGAATGCCGCAGCTTCCTGTTCTGCGCCTCCTCCACCGCCGCCACAGCCTTGGGAGCCTCCCCCACCGCCGCCACAGCCTTATGGCTCGGCGCCTCCCCCACTGCCGCCACAGCCTTATGGCTGGGCTCCTCATCCGCCGCCACAGCCGCGGCCCCGGGCGCCTCCACCGCCGCCTCGGCCGCGGCCTCCTCAACCTCGAGCACCGCGATCGCGCCCGGCGTACGCTCCCCGGATGGCTACCGGCCGTGGGACATACCGGAGATCATCTTGCTCGACGGCGACGAGGAGCAAGCACGGCCACGATGCGCGGCGAGTAGGCGTTTTAGGTTTTTTTTTATGTTTTCAAGTATGTAAGTTATGTTTCAGTTTTTGTAAATTATGTTTCAGTTCAAAAAATGATTCGTCCTAAAAAAAATGCGTCGTGCCGCTGGAGCCACCCCCGACGCAAACGGACGCGCGGTCGTTTTCGACCAAAAGGGCCGACACAAACGGACGCGCGCGGATGCTAAAATGCGCCGCGCCGCTGGAGATGCCCTAAGCTAGCTCCCAAAAGAGCCCGTGATGATCCAAAACAGTCGGGCAGAGAGCTTTAACAAATACAGATTTTAACAAATACAGATGTCAATCAGCTCATCATGGTTTCTCGGCACCACTATGCATGCATGGAAGTGCAAGGAAACGTATGGTGGAGAGGGCGCGCGTAGGACCGATCGATGGATCGTGGCAAGTACGTGGATGGTCGTTTCCTCGTCGATCACAGTTGCTTGGGTGGGTTCGGCAGAGGGTTTTGGCCGCGCGCGGGCAATTGCTACGTTGCATTGCATTACATGCATGGGACCAATTATTTGGTGTGACTTGTCGTGCAGACAGGCAGCATCGACCGCTCCAGGAGCGCCGTACGCTTTCGTCTTCATGTCATCGATCGATCCCATGCATGGGCTGTAACGCATCGAGACGACGCTCCAACCGAGCGGCGGTATTCATAAAACTAAGATGCATATGAAATGAAAATTAAAAATAACCAATTTAAATTTAAAATAAAGTGTCGGTAGAGCGCAAGACTCTTAATTAACCTTGTGGTCCGGGGTTCGAGCCGCTCTTTGGTACACCCATGACTACACACCGGTCCCCGCTCACGATCGTCGGAGCAGCATCAATCGTGGGAGTCTTGCTCTATGCCTTCTCCTGTCCAATTGTTGACACCTGGAACGATCACAACCATTAGCGCGAGATCCGGAGGTCATATCAATGGTAGGCGGGTTCTAGTAGGTGGAGTGAATAAGGCTATAGAGAGGAATATTTTGGGATTGCTTCTCCTCGCTCGAGGTCCTAGGGCTGTAGCCTCGCACCACCACGTTGTTCTAGTTTGGATCCGGCGACATCTCTTCACCACTGGCGGACCTCACATGTATTCATGGGTATTTAGCTGAATACCCATTAATTTTGGCAGAGAATTATTACCTAGTAGTAACCCCGCTAAGTCCAAGAAATCTAGATGTCCTTTCTATCCCATAACATCTCCACTAAACATTTTGGCCAAGCAGCAGACCCTCACCATCAAGTTGTCGCGTAGTAACATGACACGTCTAGGCTCGCTACCGATGGATTCAGTTGAAGCGGACTTTGCAAGCGGCGCAGTGGCGGATCTAGCAAAATTTCTTAGGGTGGGCCAAGCAAGATAACCTGGTGTATATATGAGCTATGTTATTAAATTTTCTTTTTTCTCATTTAAATATGTGCTAGAACGATATGCTAGGGTGGAGGGTCCCATCCTAACACCTTCTAGCTCCGCCACTTCAGTGGCGCCATCGGCAAGGGTCAAGAGGAAGTTGGATTTTTTATTGATATTGAATACCCATTGTCAATATCATGTGCCCTCCCATGGCCACGCGCCGGTTTACCACGGAGATATGCTTCTCGGCAAGTCATTCTAATCTGCTAATCGACAATGACAATGAGAAAAAAATATGAAACTGGTCTTTTATGTGCGAAAAATAGTGAGGAGTCACCAGAAGAACAAGTGATTGCTTCTACTGAACAAAATAATAGAATGTAGATGGAGGTTGTTCCAACTCAAGATGTGGAGGAAATCTTAGTACCAACGTCAGTTGAGGCAGGAATGATGGGTAAAGATAAATTTGAATAAATTCGGCCATGTTTCGCCTGTAAGACAAAATGAGATAATTACTAGAAATGGAAAAACTACTTTGTACTAAGCTAAAGGTCTATTGGAGATAAAGAATCAGGAGAAACCTGCACATGCTGGTAAATCAATCAAAACTTATTACGAATTCCTTCGCTAGTATTTGTTCATCTACTCTAGTAGATAAGGATAAAATAATTGATATTTGGAATGATAATAATAGTTTCTGCAATAGCAGTAACGCTGATAAAATGAAGAAATTGGAAATAGATAGAATCAAAGATTTACATGATGAGCAACCTGAAATTGTCCTCCCTGCTAATATAGACTATATGAAGATTTTATAGAAGAGCATATGAATCATAATAAGGAAGATGATAATGATAAGGAGCATATTAGTTGTATAGGTTTTTTTTGCATGATTCTCGTGAACGAATCTTCTTATAAATTGAGGAAATATGGGAAACCCAAATATAGGAAAAATTATGATAGAAACTTGAAAATCATTTGAATTCATAAATGTTTTAAAAGTAAAAAACCGTTCAAGCAAAACAAATATGTTGAAGGAAGGAAAATGTTCCTATTTTGTTTCTTATTTTCAATAAATTTGTAAAAAATTCATAAATAAGAAACCATTCAAATTTTATAAATTTTAAATCCGTTCAATGAGATAAATGTTCAACACAAAAAATCAAATTGAGGTTTTGTTGAAATTTTGAATACCATTTTTAAATAGTACAACTTAGAAAACAATTCATGCTCGTCTACTTTGCAACAATGTTCAAGGCAGAAAATCTGCTCAAGTAAGAAAAATGCTGAAGGTGAAAAAATCGTTTCCAAACAAGAAAAATGCTCAAACTTGAAAATCGTTTAAATTCATAAATGTTTAAAACTAAAATACGTTCAAGCAAGAAAAATGTTCAATCAGGGAAACCCTTCATATTTTATTTCTTGTTTGGAAAAGCTCTGTTCAAATAATATACTAGTTCAATATTCATTAATAAGTAACCATTCAAATTTCATAAATTTAAAATTCGTTCAACCAAAGTAAATTTTCAAGACAAAATTTGGTTCAACTTGATTTTTTTGTTCAAATTCTGATAGCAAATTTTAAGTTGTTAAACATAGAAAAGAGTTCATATTCTTCTATTTTGCAAAAAAAAAATGTTTAAAGAGAAAACATTCAAATTTCCAGAAATGTTGAAGGCGGAAAATCCGCTCAAGTAAGATAAATGTTCAAGGTGGAAAAATATTCAAATTTTAATTCATTAATGTTTCGAATCTAAGATTTGTGAAAAAGAAAGACTAATGCCAAACTTGAAAACCGTTCAAGCAGCAACAAAAATGTTCAAGGAGGGAAAATGTTCATATTTTGTTTCTTATTTGCAAAATATATGTTCAAATAATATACCCTTTCAAAATTCATAAATATGAAACCGTTCAAATTTTATAAATTTGAAATCCTTTAACCAGGTAAACGATCAACAAACACAAAATCATATTGATTTTTTATTCAAAATTTGAAAATCATTTTTACAAAGTTCAACTTAGAAAACACTACATGCTCTTATAATTTGCAAAACTTTGTTGAAAGAAGAAAACCATTCAACTTCCATAAATGTTTAAGGCAGAAATTCTGCTCAAGTAAAAAAAATGTTCAAGGTGGAAAAATTCATTTTCAAGCAAAACAAATGCTCAAATTTGAAAACCCTTAAAATTCATATTGTTTTTTAGTTTGAAGTCCTCTAAAGTAAGAGAAATGCTCAAGGAGGGAAACCGTTCATATTTTGTTTCTTCTTTGCAAAAGATCTATTCAAATAATATACTAGTTCAAAATTTATATATAAAAAACCGTTCAAATTTGAAAAAAAATCAGCCAAGGGAAATGTTCAATACAAAAATTAAATTCTGATTGCAATTGTTAAATTGTTAAACTTAGAAAACACTTTCATATTCTTCTAGTTTGAAAAATTCTATTTAATGAAGAAAACCGTTCAATTTCCATTAATGTTGAAGGCGGAAAATCCGCTCAATTAAGATAAATATTCAATGTGGAAAAACATTCAGAATTCATAAATTTTTTAGAGCTAAAATTCGTGAAAATTTAACTAATGCTCAAACTTGAAAACCATTTAAATTCATCAATGTTTAAAATTAAAATCCGTTCAAGCAAGAAATATGTTTAATGAGGGGAACCCTTCATACTTTTTTATTATTTGCAAAAGATATGCTCAAATAATATACTATTTCAATATTCATAAACACGTAACCGTCCAAATTTCATAAATTTGAAATCCGTTCAACGAGGTCAAAGTTCGATACAAAAACAATAAATTTGATTTTTTTCAAATTTTTAAAACCATTTTAAATAGTTTAAACTGAGAAAAAATTTCATGCTTTTCTAGTTTGCAAAAATCTTTTTAAAGAAGAAAACCATTCAATTTACAAAAATTTGCAAGGCAGAAAATCTGCTCAAGTAAGAAAAATGTTCAAGGTGGAAGAATTCGTGTTCAAGTAAGACAAGTGCTCAAGTTCAAAAACCGTTGAAATTTCTACGTACAATGCAGTCACTTTTTAAATGGATTTCATTTTACACTTTTCTGTGATTTTCGAAACAAAATTTATAGACTTTTCACTATATTGAATTACTGAACGTATACTACCAGTGTGTTCAGAACAGTTTTCCCATCGGTATTTTCTATGAACATGAGTTCTGGAGCTTTATTCTACTGTGCACGTGAAGAAACACTGAAACAAATGTGCGCGAGCAAAAAGTTAAATATATACACGCACGACTATTATCTATTGTGCGCGCCAAAATACAATGAAGCAGGTACAGGCCCGCAAAAAAGGGAAACATCTTCCCATCCGCAATGGGCCGAGCCCATAGTTTCCGGGTTATGCTGAGCCAGTCGTTCGCTCCGCTTAAAGCGGACAATAGGCGGTCCCATGATCCATTGACATGTTTTCCGAGTGCCAAGAGCGAGTAAATCTCTGGGGTCAATGTTCGGCCTCACTCAGAAATTGGGCTGATACTCCCGTGGATCAACAAGGGGTTATATTTTTTTGTCAATAAAAAAAAGTTGTTTATACCATCGACTGATAAAGGAGCTGTTGTTTTTGATTGAGTAGCATTTCCACTGGTCCAGTGCATTGTATTGGCATAGCCATGAGGAGAAGAGAGTATATAAACTGCATTTCCAACAGGCGACTATATAGGCAGTGCGCTATATAAACTGTTGTTTTGCAGCGCCGGAGCGCAAAATTGTTCCTACAGCAGGCGCTGCAAACGGCGCGACGCTGTAACTTGCATGAGGACGGTGAGAGGGATGATGAGTTAGAGGGCAGACGTTTCTGGTGTGTGGAGCAGGAGTTCATCTACAAGGATATTTATGAGCCCATGAAGAAACTGCGATCTATGCAAGCTATCGATGTGGATCTTCTGGCAGTCAACAATCATTTTGAGGATGCCATCTGGGTGACTGGCAGGTTGGGCTTGCAGGATCTGATGAAGATTCAATGTGACTATAGTCCAGAGTTGGTTAAGCAATTCTTTGCTACTTTGGCCATCAAGAAAGATGCTGAGCACACTATGGAATGGATGTCTGGCTCCACTCACTGTGAGGCAACCTTGCGCCGGTTTGCCTCTATTCTTGGACTTCCTGAAGAAGGAGGCCGTCGCCTCCATGGTCCTCAGAAGACGGATAAGAATGTGCTGTTTGATCTCTATAACTCTTCTGGTGCAGTTGGTGGGCTGCTACCCATCTACGGTCAGTTGCTCCGTTTCTATCGAGCCACCATTGCTCCAAGTGGTGGAAACAATGATGCACTCCGGGAAGCTCTTGTGGATCTTATGCACCTCAGTCTTAAGTGTGCTCGTGATCCTAATGAGGAACGTGACTTCTCTCTTGATGTCATGGACTTCATCTTCAATGAGATTCATGATGCCATGGTCTCCCGGACCACCATATCTTATGCACCATATATCTAGCTCCTCATCAACAACTCTGTGTCTATGAATGAAGACTTGAGCCGGTTCCCATTGGTGAAGCACACTGTCAAGAAGGCTTACAAGCTTAAGCCGGTTCCTCATGTTGCACCTGCTCCTGACTCCTTTATGGGAGATGCTCGCTCTAGTGGTTTTGCTCCTGCTCGCCATGCTGATCTTCCTGCCATGAAGAGACAAGTGAAGAAGCTTAGTTGGTTTCAGCGTCACATTCTTTGCATGAATATTGAGATCCATAAGGAGAACTATGCAGCCAACCGTGAGCGTTCTGATATTCAGCATACTCAGGCGGTCATTCTTCATAAGCTCAGTGGTGAGCAAGGACCTCCACCTCAGCCTCTAGTTCACCCAGGTTACAGTGGGTGGCATTCTTCACAGGTTCCGTGGAATGATCTTGAGGACTGCATTCAAAGGGCCAACTACACTCGCCGCTCTCCGGATGCCCCGACACTGAAGATGAAGAAGAGGAAGAGGTGTACCAGTCCGATGACGAAGATGGCTCCGAGTGATCTCCATGGGGCGAGTAGCATCGCGCTTGTCCCCTTTTTGGCGTCTCGATGCCAAAGGGGGAGAAGTGTTCTATTAGGAATTCTCTCGGGGATTTGCATGGTTTGGGCACAAGCATTTGTGTTTATCATTCCTTTATTGCTTGTGTTCCCTCTTATTTGAACTATTTGGTTTGGTTGTGTTTCGTTTCAAACTATGTGCCATGTGGTGTGAGACATTGTTAAGGTTTTCGGATTTCTATATGTTGAGATCAAGGTTATTATATTGTGTGTGATGCTATATCTCCGTATTATATATCGCCATATGGGTATGATTTCTATCACCTTATCTCAACCTCATATATGTCTATGTCTCTCTTGTTAGAGCTCATGTTGGATATCTCTTGTGTTGAGGCACCCCGCACCTATGTGTTGTGTATTTGTATTCAAATGCAAATTACTTATATGCACACATGTAGGGGGAGTGCCTCTATGTTTTGCCATCATGCTTGACTCTATAGTGATTCTCTTGCAAATCCGTATATTGTCATCAAACACCAAAAATGGGGAGATTGAAAGAACATCTCTCATATTATGTTTTGTGTGTTTGATGTCAATGTATGTGATACACTAATGTTTGTTTAAGTGGTACAGGGATTATATAGTACATATATATGTGTGATGGATGTTGTAAGTCGTGTCAAAAAGAAGCTGTAACAGGATCACCAGGCCGGATAATCCGGGCCGGATATTTCCAAAATATCCGGCCCCCATTTTTCGGCTAAGGACTTGAGGATTTGTGGCTCAGTACACCCTGGACATGGGCCGGATAATTGCCCGGATTTGCCCCAGGGCCGGATAATCCGGGACGAATATTTCCAAAATATCCGGGGCCCTCGAAATCGGCTAAGGACCTAAGGAAAAGCAGCTCTGAACAGGGGCCGGACATTTGGCCGGATTTTCCCCGGAGCCGGATTTTCCGGGGGGGGGGGGGTTATCCGGCCCTAACTTAGGCCGGATTTTCCGGCCCCCGAAGCTCCAACGGCTGGAAATTGGAAGGGGGTATTTATACCCCCTTCTTCTACCTTGCTCCTTGCTCAATCATTGCACAAAAATCTGCCAAGCTTCACCACCATTAGAGCCACCTCAAGAACACAAGATTTGCAAGATCTCCTTCCTCCCCCAACCAAAGCTCTTGATCTTTGGAGATTCGAAGGAGAAGACGCCGATCTACATCCTCACCGAAGCGATTTACATTTCCCCCTCATTTGTTTGAGGGCCCTCTTACTAGTGTTCCTCTTTGGATCCCTAGTTGATTTGTGTTGATGTATTGTTGTTGATTGTTGTGTTGTTACAGATTTGGGAGCCTCCAATTCGGTTGTGGATGTGTGCCCCAAGAACTTTGTAAAGGCCCGGTTTCCGCCTCGAGGAAATCCCTTAGTGGAAGTGGGCTAGGCCTTCGTGGCGTTGCTCACGGGAGATCCGAGTGAAGCCTTCGTGGATGTTGGTTTGGCTTTCGTAGCAACCACACTCCTCCAAACGTAGACGTACCTTCTTGCAAAGGAAGGGAACTACGGGAATCATCTCCGTGTCATCGCGTGCTTCACTCTCGGTTACCTCTATCCTATTCTATCTCCTATATATTGTGTAGCTATATCTTGCTTAGTTGGTTACCTTGTCATATAGGTAAATTAATTCACTTAGTTGCATATCTAGAGAATTTACCTTTGTGTCAAGCCTAAATTGAAAAAGAACTAAAAAATGGTTAGCACCTATTCACCCCTGATGCGTGTAGTTGACACGTCCGTTGGGAACCCCAAGAGGAAGGTGTGATGCGCACAGCGGCAAGTTTCCCTCAGTAAGAAACCAAGGTTTAATCGAACCAGTAGGAGTCAAGAAGCACGTTGAAGGTTGATGGCGGCGGGATGTAGTGCGGCGCAACACCGGAGATTCCGGCGCCAACGTGGAACCTCGCACAACACAACCAAAGTACTTTGCCCCAACGAAACGAGTGAGGTTGTCAATCTCACCGGCTTGCTGTAACAAAGGATTAACCGTATTGTGTGGAAGATGATTGTTTGCAAGAAAACGAGTAAAGAACAAGTATTGCAACAGATTTGTATTTCGAGTATTAAAAGAATGGACCGGGGTCCACGAGTTCACTAGAGGTGTCTCTCCCATAAGATAAAAGCATGTTGGGTGAACAAATTACAGTCGGGCAATTGACAAATAGAGAGGGCATAACAATGCACATACATGACATGATAAGTATAGTGAGATTTAATTGGGCATTACGACAAAGTACATAGACCGCCATCCAACTGCATCTATGCGTAAAAAGTCCACCTTCAGGTTATCATCCGAACCCCCTCTAGTATTAAGTTGCAAAGCAACAGACAATTGCATTAAGTATGGTGCGTAATGTAATCAACAACTACATCCTCGGACATAGCGCCAATGTTTTATCCCTAGTGGCAACAAGACAAGCACAACCTTAGAACTTTCATCACATCGTCCCGGTGTCAATGCGGGCATGAACCCACTATCGAGCATAAGTACTCCCTCTTGGAGTTAAAAGTAAAAACTTGGCCGGAGCCTCTACTAGAAACGGAGAGCATGCAAGATCATAAACAACACATGTATAATAACTTGATAATTAACATGACATGGTATTCTCTATCCATCGGATCCCGACAAACACAACATATAGAATTACGGATAGATGATCTTGATCATGTTAGGCAGCTCACAAGATCCAACAATGAAGCACAATGAGGAGAAGACAACCATCTAGCTACTGCTATGGACCCATAGTCCAGGGGTGAACTACTCACTCATCACTCCGGAGGCGACCATGGCGGTGTAGAGTCCTCCGGGAGATGAATCCCCTCTCCGGCGAGGGTGCGGAGGAGATCTCCGTAATCCCCGAAATGGGATCGACGGCGGCGGCGTCTCAGTAAGGTTTTCCGTATCGTGGTTTTTCGCATCAGGGGTTTCGCGACGGAGGCTTTAAGTAGGCGGAAGGGCAGAGTCGGGGGCCAGACGAGGGGGCCACACCATAGGGCGGCGCGGGCCCCCCTGGGCCTTGCCGCCTTGTGGTGTCGCCACCTCGTGGCCCCACTTCGTGTGTTCTTCGGTCTTCTGGAAGCTCCGTGGAAAAATAGGCCCCTGGGTCTTCGTTTCGTCCAATTCCGAGAATATTTCGTTACTAGGATTTCTGAAACCAAAAACAGCGAGAAAACGGAACCGGCACTTCGGCATCTTGTTAATAGGTTAGTTCCGGAAAATGCACGAATATGACATAAAGTGTGCATAAAACATGTAGGTATCATCAATAATATGGCATAGAACATAAGAAATTATCGATACGTCGGAGACGTATCAGCATCCCCAAGCTTAGTTCGCTCGTCCCGAAGCGAGTAAAACGATAACAAAGATAATTTCGAAGTGATATGCCATCATAACCTTGATCATACTATTTGTAAACATATGTAGTGAATGCAGCGATCAAAACAATGGTAATGATATGAGTAAACAAGTGAATCATAAAGCAAAGACTTTTCATGAATAGTACTTCAAGACAAGTATTAATAAGTCTTGCATAAGAGTTAACTCATAAAGCAATAAATCAAAGTAAAGGCATTGAAGCAACACAAAGGAAGATTAAGTTTCAGCGGTTGCTTTCAACTTGTAACATGTATATCTCATGGATAATAGTCAACATAGAGTAATATAACAAGTACAATATGCAAGTATGTAGGAATCAATGCACAGTTCACACAAGTGTTTGCTTCTTGAGGTGGAGAGAGATAGGTGAACAGACTCAACATAAAAGTAAAGAGAATGGTCCTTCAAAGAGGAAAGCATCGATTGCTATATTTGTGCTAGAGCTTTTATTTTGAAAACATGAAACAATTTTGTCAACGGTAGTAATAAAGCATATGAGTTATGTACATTATATCTTACAAGTTGCAAGTCTCATGCATAGTATACTAATAGTGCCCGTACCTTGTCCTAATTAACTTGGACTACCGGATCTTTGCAATGCACATGTTTTGACCAAGTGTCACAATGGGGTACCTCCATGTCGCCTGTACAAAGGTCTAAGGAGAAAGCTCGCATTTTGGATTTCTCGCTTTTGATTATTCTCAACTTAGACATCCATACCGGGACAACATGGACAACAGATAATGGACTCCTCTTTAATGCATAAGCATGTGGCAACAATTATTATTCTCATATGAGATTGAGGATATATGTCCAAACTGAAACTTCCACCATGAATCATGGCTTTAGTTAGTGGCCCAAAGTTCTTCTCTAACAATATGCATGCTCCAACCATGAAGGTGGTAGATCTCTCTTGCTTCAGACAAGACGGACATGCATAGCAACTCACATGATATTCAACAAAGAATAGTTGATGGCGTCCCCGTAAACATGGTTATCGCTCAACAAGCAACTTAATAAGAGATAAAGTGCATAAGTACATATTCAATATCACAATAGTTTTTAAGCTATTTGTCCCATGAGCTATATATTGCAAAGGTGAATGATGGAATTTTAAAGGTAGCACTCAAGCAATTTACTTTGGAATGGCGGATAAATACCATGTAGTAGGTAGGTATGGTGGACACAAATGGCATAGTGGTTGGCTCAAGTATTTTGGATGCATGAGAAGTATTCCCTCTCGATACAAGGTTTAGGCTAGCAAGGTTATTTGAAACAAACACAAGTTTGAACGGTACAGCAAAACTCACATAAAAGACATATGGTAAACATTATAAGACTCCATACCGTCTTCCTTGTTGTTCAAAACTCAATACTAGATGTTATCTAGACTCTAGAGAAACCAAATATGCAAACCAAATTAGCAAGCTCTAAGTATTTCTTCATTAATGGGTGCAAAGTATATGATGCAAGAGCTTAAACATGAGCACAACAATTGCCAAGTATCAAATTATCCAAGACATTTTAGAGTTACTACATGTATCATTTTCCAATTCCAACCATATAACAATTTAACGAAGATGAAACTTCGCCTTGAATACTATGAGTA
>NC_061513.1:1255316-1303394 GCF_022539505.1 Lolium rigidum
GCGGTCTCAACGTTTCCAAGGCGGCAAGGGATCAAAAGAAAAGGAAGTAGCCGGAAATCAGGGGGTCAAAAAAATCCAAGAATAGAAAGAATTTTGGTTCATAGAGGATGACATGCGGGACCCATGATCCCGCATCGTAAACGGCTCGATCGGAGAACGTTGAACGAGATGGCGCGATCGAGAAAAAAAACAATGCCGGAGAGGCTGCCATCCGGGCCCTACATCCCTCGGCGGTGCGGATTTGCGTTGACTCGGCCGGCGAACCCGAGAATTCGCGATGCACCACGTCCCGGCCACCATACGCGACGTTTTGGCCGCTTTCGTAGGGCTAGGTGGCCTCAAAAACGAGAAAAAAAAAGTTTTGACATGCACCACGGAGGGACCAAAATCGTCGGCCATGGTACACCAGCAACCACGGCGCGACTTCAACTTCGTCGGCCATGGCAACTTTTCTTGTAGTGGATGTTGCTACAGTAGTAGCAACTTCCAAGACTCAAATATAAAACAAAGTGCAGAAGTAAAATAATGGGTTGTCTCCCATGAGCGCTTTTCTTTAATGCCTTTCAGCTAGGCGCAAAAAGTGTTTATCAAGTATTATCGAGAGATGAAGCATCAACATTATTACCTCGGGCTTTACGCCTACCCTTCTTACTCTGTTTCTTACTCTTTGATTTAGGGAATACATGACCGCCTCCCGGTGTAGAGGTGAATTTTATGGTGCCTTTTCCCACATCTATGATTGCTCCCAATAGTTTCAGCAGGGATCTTCCAAGTGTGATCTGTCCTGTTCCTACACATTCAATAACAAGATAATCAGTGGATATCGTTCTTCCAAGAATGGTTGTGAACACACCCTCGGCTATTCCCTTAAGAATTATAACAGAGTTATCAGTAAGAGTTATTCCTTCTCCACCTTCAGTAAGTCCGCAGAGTGTCAAAGATTCATAAATACTCTCAGGCATAAGGCAAAATTCAGACATAATATCACAATGAGCATAAAAAGTTTCACCACCAATAGAAATTTTAACGGTAGGATCCCACATTGAAGGTTCAGAGTTTACTAAAACATGATCAAGACGCTCACGAATCTGACCATACCTTTCTTTCAAGCAAGATGTATTTGTTTCAAGAGTGTTTAATCTATTATAAATACTAATAAGAGATGAATCAAAATTATTAGCTGAACTATGTGATGCAACCAATTTCTTTATGGCATTAAAAGCTCGATCCCCATCGCAATGAAGGAAATCTCCTCCCACTACAGCATCTAAGTCATATCTATAGCGAATCATAAGCCCAAAATAAAAGTTACTAAGGAGCAAACTTAGAGTCATTTGAGGTCCAGCTTTACGATAAGAATAAAAAATTCTAGACCAAGCATCTTTAAAACTCTCCTCATCCCCTTGTTGTAACAGGTTCAGAGCTAGACATGATAACAAAGTAAACTAAATGCAAGTAGCTAATTTTTTTGTGTGTTTTTGATATGAGAACAAGACAGTAAATAAAGTAAAACTAGCAACTATTTTTTTTGTGTTTTTGATATAAAGAGCAAACAAAGCAGTAAATAAAGTAAAACAAAGCAAGACAAAAACAAAGTAAAGAGATTGGATGTGGGAGACTCCCCTTGCAGCGTGTCTTGATCTCCCCGGCAACGACGCCAGAAATTTTACACTATGCGTGTAGTCGACACGTCCGTTGGAAACCCCAAGAGGAAGGTGTGATGCGCACAGCAGTAAGTTTCCCTCAGTAAGAAACCAAGGTTATCGAACCAGTAGGAGTCAAGGAAGCACGTGAAGGTTGTTGGTGGCGGAGTGTAGTGCGTGATACGTCTCCGACGTATCGATAATTTCTTATGTTCCATGCCACATTATTGATGATATCTACATGTTTTATACACATTATATGTCGTATTTATGCATTTTCCGGCACTAACCTATTAACGAGATGCCGAAGAGCCGGTTGTTGTTTTCTGCTGTTTTTGGTTTCGGAAATCCTAGTAAGGAAATATTCTCGGAATTGGACGAAATCAACGCCCGGGGTCCTATTTTGCCACGAAGCTTCCGGAAGACCGAGGGGAAAGGAAGTGGGGCCACGAGGCGCCGCCACAACGAGGGCGGCGCGGCCCGTGCCTTGGCCGCGCGGCCCTGGTGTGTGGGGCCATCGTGTGGCCCCCCGCGTTGCCCTTCCGCCTACATATAGTCTTCGTCGCGAAACCCCCAGTACAGAGAGCCACGATACGGAAAACCTTCCAGAGACGCCGCCGCCAATCCCATCTCGGGGGATTCAGGAGATCGCCTCCGGCACCCTGCCGGAGAGGGGAATCATCTCCGGGAGGACTCTTCACCGCCATGGTCGCCTCCGGAGTGATGAGTGAGTAGTTCACCCCTGGACTATGGGTCCATAGCGGTAGCTAGATGGTCGTCTTCTCCTCATGTGCTTCATTGTCGGATCTTGTGAGCTGCCTAACATGATCAAGATCATCTATCTGTAATGCTATATGTTGTGTTTGTCGGGATTCGATGGATAGAGAATACTATGTTATGTTGATTATCAATCTATTACCTATGTGTTGTTTATGATCTTGCATGCTCTCCGTTAATAGTAGAGGCTCGGCCAAGTTTTTACTCTTAACTCCAAGAGGGAGTACTTATGCTCGATAGTGGGTTCATGCCTCCATTAAATGCGGGACGAGTGACGGAAAGTTCTAAGGTTGTGGATGTCTTGTTGCCACTAGGGATAAAACATTGATGCTATGTCCGAGGATGTAGTTATTGATTACATTACGCACCATACTTAATGCAATTGTCATGTTGCTTGCAACTTAATACTGGAAGGGGTTCGGATGATAACCTGAAGGTGGACTTTTTAGGCATAGATGCATGCTGGATAGCGGTCTATGTACTTTGTCGTAATGCCCAATTAAATCTCACAATACTCATTATATCATGTATGTGCATGGTCATGCCCTCTCTATTTGTCAATTGCCCGATCGTAATTTGTTCACCCAACATGCTATTTATCTTATGGGAGAGACACCTCTAGTGAACTGTGGACCCCGGTCCATTCTTTTACATCGAATACAATCTACTGCAATACTTGTTCTACTGTTTTCTGCAAACAATCATCATCCACACTATACATCTAATCCTTTGTTGCAGCAAGCCGGTGAGATTGACAACCTCACTGTTTCGTTGGGGCAAAGTACTTTGGTTGTGTTGTGCGAGGTTCCACGTTGGCGCCGGAATCCACGGTGTTGCGCCGCACTACATCCCGCTGCCATCAACCTTCAACGTGCTTCTTGGCTCCTCCTGGTTCGATAAACCTTGGTTTCTTTCTGAGGGAAAACTTGCTGTTGTACGCATCACACCTTCCTCTTGGGGTTCCCAACGGACGTGTGTTTTACACGCCATCAAGCATTTTTTCTGGCGCCGTTGCCGGGGAGATCAAGACACGCTGCAAGGGGAGTCTCCACAATCCAATCTCTTTACTTTGTTTTTGTCTTGCTTTATTTTATTTACTTTCTTGTTTGCTGCATTATATCAAAACACAAAAAAATTAGTTGCTAGCTTTACTTTATTTACTTGTCTTGCACTCTATATCAAAAACACAAAAAAATTAGTTACTTGCATTTACTTTATCTAGTTTGCTTTATTTACTACTGCTAAAATGAGTAATCCTGAAGTTGAAGTTCGTTCGTTTAAGCAACAAGGGGGAGAATGTTTAAAAGATGCTTGGTATATAATTAGTGATGCCCATAATAGGTGCACTAAGAAACACTCCACCACTATCCTACTCAGGAATTTTTATGTTGGTATCTCTAGCTGGAATAGGTATGTTCTTGATTGTCTCGCGGGAGGTAACTTCCTAGGCGCCCCTGCTTTAGAAGCTAGTTGCATTATTGAGAGTTTATTTGGAATACCACCTGTTAATGAATTTAAAATTGAAGCCTCTCTTGAAGATGTCATGAAAAAGTTGGAAACCATAGAGCAAAACCTTCCAATTACTGATACTACTTTGAAAGCATTACTTGATAGCACTGATAAACTTGATAAATCTCTAGGTGGAACTAATGAGAGAATCGCCATCTTAGAATCTTGTGCTATTCATGATAATCAAACCCAAAGGATTAGTGAACTTGAAGAGGCTATGGGAACATTGGGTTCAACCTTTTCATCTATAAAGTTTAGAGAGAAAGCTTATGTGGGAAAGGAGCAAAGGTTCATGTATATCTCTAAGGGGCCTAAACCAAAAAGCTATTATAGGCCTAAAATTGATAAAGCTCTTAAAACCACTATAGATAAGGGAGCATCCAAGATACCCAATGCGATAAATTGTGAAAATAATGTCGATGCATCATCTCTTGATAACACTTGATATACACTTTCTGCGCCTAGCTGAAAGGCGTTAAAGAAAAGCGCTTATGGGAGACAACCCATGTTTTTACTACAGTATTTTTATTTTATATTTGAGTCTTGGAAGTTGTTTACTACTGTAGCAACCTCTCCTTATCTTAGTTTTGTGCATTGTTGTGCCAAGTAAATTCGTTGGTAGTAAGGTTCATACTAGATTTGGATTACTGCGCAGAAACAGATTTCTTTGCTGTCACGAATTTCAACCTGCCTCTCTGTAGGTAGCTCAAAAAAATATGCCAATTTACGTGCGTGATCCTCAGATATGTACGCAACTTTCATTAAATTTGAGCATTTTCATTTGAGCAAGTCTGGTGCCTCAATAAAATCCATCTTTACGGACTGTTCTGTTTTGACAGATTCTGCCTTTTATTTCGCATTGCCTCTCTTGCTATGGTCGATGAATTTCTTTGTTCCATTAATGTCCAGTAGCTTTGTGCAATGTCCAGAAGTGTTAAGAATGATTGTGTCACCTCTGAACATGTGAATTTTTATTATGCACTAACCCTCTAATGAGTTGTTTCGAGTTTGGTGTGGAGGAAGTTTTCAAGGATCAAGAGAGGGAGATGATACAATATGATCAAGGAGAGTGAAAGCTCTAAGCTTGGGGATGCCCCGGTGGTTCACCCCTGCATATTCTAAGAAGACTCAAGCGTCTAAGCTTGGGGATGCCCAAGGCATCCCCTTCTTCATCGACAACATTATCGGGTTCCTCCCCCGAAACTATATTTTTATTCCATCACATCTTATGTGCTTTGCTTGGAGCGTCGGTTTGTTTTTGTTTTTGTTTTTGTTTGAATAAAATGGATCCTAGCATTCATTGTGTGGGAGAGAGACACGCTCCTCTCGTTGCATATGGACAAATATGTCCTTAGGCTTTACTCATAGTATTCATGGCGAAGGTTGAATCTTCTTCGTTAAATTGTTATATGGCTGGAATCGGGAAATGCTACATGTAGTAATTCTAAAATTTCTTGAATAATTTGATACTTGGCAATTGTTGTGCTCATGTTTAAGCTCTTGCATCATATACTTTGCACCTATTAATGTAGAAATACGAAGAGCCTGCTAAAATTTGGTTTGCATATTTGGTCTCTCTAAAGTCTAGATAATTTCTAGTATTGAGTTTGAACAACAAGGAAGACGGTGTAGAGTCTTATAATGTTTACAATATGTCTTTTATGTGAGTTTTGCTGCACCGGTTCATCCTTGTGTTTGTTTCAAATAACCTTGCTAGCCTAAACCTTGTATCGAGAGGGAATACTTCTCATGCATCCAAAATCCTTGAGCCAACCACTATGCCATTTGTGTCCACCATACCTACCTACTACATGGTATTTCTCCGCCATTCCAAAGTAAATTGCTTGAGTGCTACCTTTAAAATTTCCATTCTTTACCTTTGCAATATATAGCTCATGGGACAAATAGCTTAAAAACTATTGTGGTATTGAATATGTACTTAT
This sequence comes from Lolium rigidum, assembly GCF_022539505.1. Taxonomy (NCBI): domain Eukaryota; kingdom Viridiplantae; phylum Streptophyta; class Magnoliopsida; order Poales; family Poaceae; genus Lolium; species Lolium rigidum. Next base: position 1,261,189 of record NC_061513.1, read on the forward strand.
GCACTTTATCTCTTATTAAGTTGCTTGTTGTGCGATAACCATGTTCCTGGGGACGCCATCAACTACTCTTTGTTGAATATCATGTGAGTTGCTATGCATGTCCGTCTTGTCTGAAGTAAGGGAGAATTACCACTCATTTAATGGTTAGAGCATGCATATTGTTAGAGAAGAACATTGGGCCGCTAACTAAAGCCATGAATCATGGTGGAAGTTTCAGTTTTGGACATATATCCTCAATCTCATATGAGAACATTAATTGTTGCTACATGCTTATGCATTAAAGAGGAGTCCATTATCTGTTGTCTATGTTGTCCCGGTATGGATGTCTAAGTTGAGAATAATCAAAAGCGAGAAATCCAATGCGAACTTTCTCCTTAGACCTTTGTACGAGCGGCATAGAGGTACCCCTTTGTGACACTTGGTTAAAACATGTGTATTGCGATAATCCCGGTAATCCAAGCTAATTAGGACAAGGTGCGGGCACTATTAGTATACTATGCATGAGGCTTGCAACTTGTAAGATATAATTTACATAACACATATGCTTTATTACTACCGTTGACAAAATTGTTTCTTGTTTTCAAAACCAAAGCTCTAGCACAAATATAGCAATCAATGCTTCCCTCTGCGAAGAGCTTTTCTTTTACTTTTATGTTGAGTCAGTTCACCTATTTCCCTCTACCTCAAAAAGCAAACACTTGTGTGAACTGTGCATTGATTCCTACATACTTGCATATTGCACTTGTTATATTACTTTACATTGACAATATCCATGAGATATACATGTTATAAGTTGAAAGCAACCGCTGAAACTTAATCTTCCTTTGTGTTGCTTCAATACCTTTATTTTGATTTATTGCTTTATGAGTTAACTCTTATGCAAGACTTATTGATGCTTGTCTTGAAGTACTATTCATGAAAAGTCTTTGCTTTATGATTCATTTGTTTACTCATGTCATTACCATTGTTTTGATCGCTACATTCATTACATATGCTTACAATAGTATGATGATCAAGGTTATGATGGCATGTCACTCCAGAAATTATCTTTGTTATCGTTCACCTGCTCGGGACGAGCAGGAACTAAGCTTGGGGATGCTGATACGTCTCCGACGTATCGATAATTTCTTATGTTCCATGCCACATTATTGATGATATCTACATGTTTTATACACATTATATGTAGTATTTATGCATTTTCCGGCACTAACCTATTAACGAGATGCCGAAGAGCCGATTGCTGTTTTCTGCTGTTTTTGGTTTCAGAAATCCTAGTAAGGAAATATTCTCGGAATTGGACGAAATCAACGCCCGGGGTCCTATTTTGCCACGAAGCTTCCAGAAGACCGAGGGGAAAGGAAGTGGGGCCACGAGGCGCCGCCACAACAGGGCGGCGCGGCCCAGGCCTTGGCCGCGCGGCCCTGGTGTGTGGGGCCCTCGTGTGGCCCCCCGCGTTGCCCTTCCGCCTACATATAGTCTTCGTCGCGAAACCCCCAGTATAGAGAGCCACGATACGGAAAACCTTCCAGAGACGCCGCCGCCGCCAATCCCATCTCGGGGGATTCAGGAGATCGCCTCCGGCACCCTGCCGGAGAGGGGAATCATCTCCCGGAGGACTCTTCACCGCCATGGTCGCCTCCGGAGTGATGAGTGAGTAGTTCACCCCTGGACTATGGGTCCATAGCAGTAGCTAGATGGTCTTCTTCTCCTCATGTGCTTCATTGTCGGATCTTGTGAGCTGCCTAACATGATCAAGATCATCTATCTGTAATTCTATATGTTGTGTTTGTCGGGATCCGATGGATAGAGAATACTATGTTATGTTGATTATCAATCTATTACCTATGTGTTGTTTATGATCTTGCATGCTCTCCGTTATTAGTAGAGGCTCTGGCCAAGTTTTTACTCTTAACTCCAAGAGGGAGTACTTATGCTCGATAGTGGGTTCATGCCTCCATTAAATCTGGGATAGTGACAGAAAGTTCTAAGGTTATGGATGTGTTGTTGCCACTAGGGATAAAACATTGATGCTATGTCCGAGGATGTAGTTATTGATTACATTACGCACCATACTAAATGCAATTGTCTGTTGCTTGCAACTTAATACTGGAAGGGGTTCGGATGATAACCTGAAGGTGGACTTTTTAGGCATAGATGCATGCTGGATAGCGGTCTATGTACTTTGTCGTAATGCCCAATTAAATCTCACAATACTCATTATATCATGTATGTGCATGGTCATGCCCTCTCTATTTGTCAATTTCCCGACTGTAATTTGTTCACCCAACATGCTATTTATCTTATGGGAGAGACACCTCTAGTGAACTGTGGACCCCGGTCCATTCTTTTACATCGAATTCAATCTACTGCAATACTTGTTCTACTGTTTTCTGCAAACAATCATCATCCACACTATACATCTAATCCTTTGTTACTGCAAGCCGGTGAGATTGGCAACCTCACTGTTTCGTTGGGGCAAAGTACTTTGGTTGTGTTGTGCGAGGTTCCACGTTGGCGCCGGAATCCCTGTTGTTGCGCCGCACTACATCCCGCTGCCATCAACCTTCAACGTGCTTCTTGGCTCCTCCTGGTTCGATAAACCTTGGTTTCTTTCTGAGGGAAAACTTGCTGTTGTACGCATCACACCTTCCTCTTGGGGTTCCCAACGGACGTGTGCTTTACACGCCATCAGTGCGGCGCAACACCAGGGATTCCGGCGCCAACGTGGAACCTGCACAACACAACCAAAGTACTGTGCCCCAACGTAACAGTGAGGTTGTCAATCTCACCGGCTTGTTGTAAACAAAGGATTAGATGTATAGTGTGGATGATGATGGTTGTTTGCGAAGAACGATGAACGAACAATTGCAGTGAGATTGTATTTCGGATGTAAAGAATTGGACCGGGGTCCACGATTCACTAGTGGTGTCTCTCCCATAAGATAAACAGATGTTAGGTGAACAAATTACAGTTGGGCAATTGACAAATAGAGAAGGCATAACAATGCACATACATATATCATGATGAGTACTATGAGATTTAATCAGGGCATTACGATAAAGTACATAGACCGCTATCCAGCATGCATCTATGCCTAAAAAGTCGACCTTCAGGTTATCATCCGAACCCTCCAAGTATTAAGTTGCAAACAACAGACAATTGCATTAAGTATGGTGCGTAATGTAATCAACACAAATATCCTTAGAAAAAGCATCGATGTTTTATCCCTAGTGGCAACCTTAGAGGTTGTTGTCACTCCCCCAGATTCAATGGAGGCATGAACCCACTATCGAGCATAAATACTCCCTCTTGGAGTCACAAGTATCAACTTGGCCAGAGCCTCTACTAGCAACGGAGAGCATGCAAGAACATAAACAACATATATGATAGATTGATAATCAACTTGACATAGTATTCAATATTCATCGGATCCCAACAAACACAACATGTAGGATTACAAATAGATGATCTTGATCATGATAGGCAGCTCACAAGATCTAACATGATAGCACAATGAGGAGAAGACAAACATCTAGCTACTGCTATGGACCCATAGTCCAGGGATGAACTACTCACACATCACTCCGGAGGCGACCATGGCGGTGTAGAGTCCTCCGGGAGATGATTCCCCTCTCCGGCAGGGTGCCGGAGGCGATCTTCTGAATCCCCCGAGATGGGATTGGCGGCGGCGGCGTCTCTGGAAGGTTTTCCGTATCGTGGCTCTCGGTACTGGGGGTTTCGCGACGAAGGCTTTAAGTAGGCGGAAGGGCAGAGTCGGAGGAGGCACGGGGGCCCCACACGCTAGGGCCGCGTGGGCCCCCCTAGGCCGCGCTGCCCTATTGTGGCGGCGCCCCGTGGCCCCACTTCGTTTCTCCTTCGGTCTTCTGGAAGCTTCGTGGAAAAATAGGACCCTGGGCGTTGATTTCGTCCAATTCCGAGAATATTTCCTTACTAGGATTTCTGTAACCAAAAACAGCAGAAAACAACAACTGGCTCTTCGGCATCTCGTCAATAGGTTAGTGCCGGAAAATGCATAATAATGACATATAATGTGTATAAAACATGTGAGTATCATCATAAAAGTAGCATGGAACATAAGAAATTATAGATACGTTTGGGACGTATCAGGACACGATGTCGTTGATGGTGGCGCAGAAGCCAGCCGCCACCCGCCAGTCATGCTATCGAATAGGAAGCGACACCATTGATGGCGAAGGCTCGCAGACGCGGAAGTAAGACCGTGGAAACGACAGTCGTGGAAGCAATGCGATCGATACGGCTCGTTGTCAGGCGGGCCCGTTGGATGCGAGCGGTCACTTGGCGCGTCCGCGTAGCGTCCACCGCGACGCATTCGAGGCGCAAATATGCGCCACGTTTGCGTCTCCACAGACTGCCCGCCTGTCCGGTCACTATGCGTCGGGCCGTTGGATCTGGTTCCTAACGCATTTTTGGCCGCACTGACGCAAACGATCACTGAGTGTTTGTTTAGGGCATCTCCAGCGGCGCGACGCATTTTATTGTCCGTGAGCGTCCGTTTGTGTCGCCTCGCGAACGCGAAAATGACCGTTTTTGTCCGCGCATTCGTTTGCATCTGGGGTGGCTCCAGCAGAACGATGAATTTTTGTACTTGTTTTTTCCCTCTTCTCCATTTAAACATAGTTCGAAACATTACATATTGGAACATGGTTTTACACAAACTAATACATAATTGGGAACATGGTTTACACAAACTAATACATAGTTTGAACCATGGTTGACACAAATAAAAACATTGTAAAAAAAGAAACCAGTTGTGTTGATTCCGTATGTTCGCTGCCAAGAAAGAACACTCAAGGGCACACCTAGTCACCCAAACTGGAAAATCCAGGGTTTGACGGTGCCCCTGTTGGTTCTTCTGAGGAAGAACAACCAGAAACCTTCACTACTGGCTTCAACTGACCCGTACCCATATTCGCTGCAAAGAAAGAACACTTTAAGTTCTAACTATCGGTGTCCGAGTCGGATTCGCCGGTGTGGTAGTGCTTGCGGCACGCTGTGTCATCGAACACCTTGACGATCATCTCGCCGTCCCCCTCGTAGAGGAAGGTGAGCTGGCAGCCGGGCTCGAGCGCGAGGTCGTGGCCGAACTTGTCCCACCCCGTGTGTAGGTACATCTTGCCCTGCCCGTCGAACAAGACCTCGACAGTCCACCGGCAGAAGTTGCAGCTGGCCTTCCGTAGCTGCAAGTGCGCCGGCTCGACACCATCGACGAACTCGGCGAACTTGTCCGGGAGCCACTTGATGCTGAGTGGGTCATCGTCGATGCGAAGGAGGAACTCGAAGCAGCGGTCCCCTGCCGGTCCCCTGCGAAGACGATAAGAGCATGAAGCAGATCCATCTGGCACAAGTTTTGAAGGCTCTTTGCAGTAGTATAAGCCTAAGGACCCGATGTAAAAAACGGACAATTTTGATGTCTGATTTAGTTTCTTTCTATTAGGCCGCAGGCACGAAATAGAACTCACCGCGTTCTCTGGTCTGTTTAGGTCAGGGGCAGTCCTTGAAGGCCGACGTAATCATTTTTAGCAGATTTTATTAATAGGAAAAATAATTTATGTAGGTAAGAAAAGGAAAAAATAGCCAACTCTACTCCTTGTCGTCTTTGTCCTTGATGAAGTCCAGCAGATCCCACTGCCAATTTGGCGTCGGCGTTGCTAGAGGTTACATTGGCATCATAGGAGAAATGGCATATGGTTGGGCGCGGGAGGCTGCTCCCATGGCCAGTTTGGCGACGCGGCCGATGACCGGCCACCAGAACCTAGGAGAACAGACACGGACACACATGCAGACGGCGTGTGTCCATGGAAATGAATTTCAGTCTAAATAATTTAACTTCACTATAGAATTGAAGGCGGGGCAGTACCCGCCCCTTTTAAGCGAAGCAGGCCGCCTACATTGTGGTCACACTTCGCTGGTAGCTAGCTGCCCACGTCCATCGAGCATGAGCGACATGGGCAAGGGCTGGCCTAACCCAAAAACAAAGAACGACCACGAGGCCGGATCGTCTCGTTGCAGCAAGAATAAGGTGCGGGACCATCCAGCCTAGTCCCCCAAGTCCTACAATTGGTCACGTTCGGGTCTAGGAGTTCCACCGACGCCGTTGATGCATGTAAAATGCATACATGAACTTTGTCATTATCATATTGAATTCTCACATATTTGCAACATATATGATGATAATACCATGTTTTATATTAATTTATGGGGATTTACCAATGATCCACTTTATTTGGGTTATAACACTCCGGAACAGAAAAACCCTGTATTGTGTATTTTTCACTTTCAGTGACCTATACGGAGTCAAATTGACCTGCGATTTTTGGAGCGTCACTTTTTCATCGGGAGAAACTCCCTGGTCCCTGGAAGCACACCTGGAGAGTCCCGAGGGCCGAAAGAGGCCAGGTGGCACGCCCAGTATGTTAGGGCGCGCCACCCACCTCTGTTCGGTCATCAATTATCTGATTGCCCTGATTCTTTCGCCCACCGTCGTATTTTTCCGTAAAAACGACTATATGTATGACCTTGAAGAGTTCTCAGGAGGAGAGCGCGGCATAAACACAGAAACACGAAAATGGAGGCTGTTACAGAGAAGATTGGAGGGGGAAACTCCGTCGGGGTCACCGCCGGAGGGATCTCCACCTTTTCCAACGTCTTCATCATCATCACCATGACCAAGAGGGAATAGTCCACCTCTGGACTACGAGTTTGTGGCAGTAGCCTGATCTATTTCTCTCATGTTCTTCATAGTTCTTAATGCCATATGAGCTGCCTATCATGATTGTGGCCATATTTGTACTACCTATGTGGTGGATCCTTATTCTATGATATTGTTTTATGAGATCTCATCATATTATGTGTGAGATGTATTGATAGATTCATATTATGTACCATGTTCTTAAGTATTTATTATGATCAAACATATGTGCAAGAGTGTGTGTGGGGTGATGTGTGTATTAGATGGAGTAGCATGGTTTTAGTGATTGGATAGTGATAATATGTTCAATATTTGTTATGGCTTTGTCTTTTCTTTTTCTACCTCACTAGGGATAAAGTGAATGCATGTGCTATGTTCATCATGTGATAGTAGTGATGATCTTGTTTGTTCAAGGTAGCATATTTGATATTCAAACTTCATGTCAAAGTACTTATTTCTATGCATGCTCTGTTAATTCTTAATACAAGATTGATGAAGTTTTCTTCTTGTGGAGTATAAGAGAGATGTGTTGCATCATCTCTATGTTAGGATGTGATGAACATATTAATTCTGATCTTACATATACTATTATTTGCACCTTCATATCTCATTGATGAATTACTATTTGTCCACCACAATTTAAAGAGAGAATAGTCAAGTGAACCCATGAACACCGGTCCACTTATTATCATAAGAAACACCTTTACATTGCTTTTATCTTTCTTTTTTCTATTTGATGCACTATTTTAATATGAAAATAAAAAATATTTACTTTTCTTGTTTTCATCAAAAACACTAAAAACAATCGACCTCTTTACTGTTTTTTACTTAGTTATTTGTCTTGTTTTATTTGCTTTATTTTTACTTGTGTTATTTACTTACGTGAAACCTTGTGCTTGACAACCACACGGTGGAGTTGGGGACACAAGGCATTTATTTTACTTGCAGGATTGCTAGAAGAAGGGAGAAGAGTATACTCTTTGTCCAGTTCCCCGAGAGTTCATTATAAACCCTCGAGTCACCCTTGTGGGGAAATATTCTTCTGATACAACACTCTGCACTTAGAGTCCCAACGTATCAAGACATTTTCTGGCGCCGTTGCTGGGAACTGAAGAGAGTGCATTACAATGATTGTCAACTTCCACAACAAGTGCAAGATATTTTCTGGTGCCATAAGAATCTTCTTACAACTATGTCTCACCAAATCTTGGGGAGGTAACATCACTTTGAGCTCTCTTATATCTTTTAGATTTTGCATAGTATTTTATTTGTCTTGTTTTTAGTCTTTGCTTGTTAGTTCTTTTTCATAAAATGCAAAATCCATAAAAAAAAGTTTACTCTCTAGATTATGTGTGTCCAAACTTTGAGAGCTTATTATGAATATAGATCAACTAGAAGGAAATAGAGTATATGAATTTCTTGAGTACCTCAACGAAATTGCTACTGATTTTTGTGTACTACAAAATATAACTTGTTGTACTAAAAATGGTTACAAACACTCTCATTACCAATGTAAGCATAATAGTGATCCTATAATTGATGCTTATCAAGAGTCTAAATTTGAATGTCAAGATATAGAGCAAGTTGAGAAATATGTTGCTTATGTTGCAGCCCATGAATTAGAACCCCTCATTAATGAAAAATTTGATACTAATCATGAGGCATGTGTGATGGAAGGACACATCTCTATTATCCTTCAAATGTGCAAAATGGAATTTAGTGATAATACTTATGTTATCAACTATAATAAAAGAAATCTTGCTACCTTGAAAAATACTAAAGTTGTGCATGAGGATTATGATCAAAACCTAAGCTTGGGGATGCCCATGCATCCCATAGAAGAATCCAAAAATGCACCTCTAAATATTCCTAGCTCTACTACTAAAATTATTAATGAGAAAACGGAATATGATGATGCTTTAGATGCTGGCTTATTTTTGCTTGAGAATCCTCCATGCATAGAAAGTACTATATTATCTGAGGATAAAAATGATAAACTTGTTGTTTGTGATAATACTCTCATCCATAAGATTCCTATGTTATTTTTGAAATCTTCTATATTTACACAATAGAGCATAAATATGCTTATGTTGAAAAATACTTGTATGGTTTGCAACTATCTTATGCTTATCGAAAATCTTCTTGCAGCCATGATTAAAAGTGGTACTCATAATTACTTTGAAAGAGGAAAGCATGATTATGAATCTCTTAAGAAACTTCATGATCCTTTTTGTATTTCACAATTTTCTAAGATTCATGATTCAAATAGTCACACCATTAACTTTCCTTCAAGTAAGTGCAATTATTATGAAAGAGGAGGTATCCTCTCTATGGTAATGATAATTATAAGTTTCCCTTACCTATATATGAATTGGTATACTCCTATTGGCTGTGATTCTTTCATATATAAAATCCCAATGCATAGGAAGAAAGTTAGGTTTCGTTACTACTTGCTGCATATTTCATGTTGTGTGCTAATGTGCTTTAAAGTGTTAAATATATTTGTTGGTATGATCACACCATGGGACGCTTGTATTTTGTTGTCATGTATTATTTGTAATAATGAGAAGGAGATAAACAAGAAGCATCACTCCTACAAGATCATTGCTCTGACAATCAAGCAAGTAAGCCTAGCCATATGGCTATAAAGAAAGCGCTTTACGGGAGGCAACTCGAGATGTTTTTATATTTAGTTTCTATTTTTCATGCTTGATGTAGCATGTTAGTTTTCTTTTACTTTACTCTCTGGTTTAAAATAAAGTATCGAGTTTTTACCCATTTGGATGTTTAAAGTTGCATACATAATATGGAGTTGCTGATTTGTGCGCTGCACTTTCTTGGTGCACGATTTTTTTGGTAACTCCTAAAATCTTGATAAAATTACAGTAGCTGAAAATATGCATCCTCTATATGCATTTAAATTTTCTAAATTTTCTGAGGTGTCTAAGTCGTGCAGCAAAAATTCTGGACATATTCTGCCTTACTTTGTTAGATTCATTCTCTTGAGTATTAAAATGATTTTTATTTGAAAATTTTGATATACAAGAATGATTAGAACATTATTTGATCTCTGTTTTATGAAGATATAATTTTATTCTTGATTAAGCATCAAACAATTTTTTTGTACCTCTAACATCACCCCATAGAAAATAATGAGCAGAAAAGTTTGTGTTGAAGGTTTTTCACAGAGAATGGAGGAATATCACACTAAGATGTTTCAAATATGATGAATATCATAAGCTTTGGAATGCTCATGACACCCCAATGGACTCATTCAAAAACTTCTGGTTTGATCACCTCTAAACTCTGTTTTATGAGCAACATAGAATTTTCGCAAAAACTTGAAACGTGTTTATTTTATTTGTGTCTTGTTTTGTTTTTTTTTGTTTTGTTTTGTTTTGTTTTATGAGATGACCATGATATTGAGTGTTTATAATGCATATGCATGAGCTACTGGACCAAAATATTTATCTTTGACTGTTAAAAGTAAAATAAGTTTCATGCTTATAAAAGAAAAGGAGGAATCTTAAAAGCTGAAATTTATTTTGTGTATGGTATTTCTAGTTTCACATGCTCTATTGAGTTATGATTTGTTATGTGTCTTATTCAATGCTACTTCTTGATAGTTTACATTGATGTTTAATTTTAAGTATCATTGTTTGATGATGAATGAATGCCCATGGATACTATTGCATGTTTTTAGACCTCTTGCTAGCCAAAAGATTTCAATTCTTACACAAGCATAGACTTGTTTCCAAGCTCAACTCAAATAAAATTTCTATCATACCTACCTATTTAGCACATACATTTCCTGCTTACTTTCTTGTGTTCAAGAGTTAAAAGAAATATTTCTGAAAAGAGAGGATAAAGAGTCTTCTAATAATTCTATAGGATTCTTCTAAGCATGCTTTATGATTCATATTATTTATCATTCATGTTTCTTACAATGCTATTTACTATTATGCATGCTTTGTAGAAAGTAAGAGTTATCACTTGATGAGTTCATATTACTTATTATCATTCTTTATTGACTAACCTTGTGATGTTTTGCATGATTATTTAGAAGCTATATATTATAAACTCCAAAGTTCAAGCTAGTTTTATCACCTTCACGCTCGGGACGAGCATAGGTTAAGCTTGGGGATGTTGATGAATGTAAAATGCATATATGAACTTTGTCCTTTATCATATTGAATTCCCACATATTTGCAACATATATGATGATAGTATCATGTTTTACATTAATTTATGGGGATTTACCAATGATCCCCTTTATTTGGTTTATGACTCTACAGAACAGGAAAGCCCTGTTTTGCGTATTTTTTACTTTTAGAGACTTATACAAAGTCAAATTGACCTGAAATTTGTGGAGCGTCACTTTTTCATCGGGAGAAGAAACCTGGGCCCTGGAACCACACCTGGAGAGGGATGAGGCCTGAAAGAGTACATGTGGCGCGCCCTACCTTGCTGGGCGCGCCACCCACCCTCTTTCCGCCACTGATCGTCCGATTGCCCTGATTCTTTCGCCGACCGACGTATTTTGACCTAAAAATCACTATATATATGGCCCCAAAGAGTTCTCGGGAGGAGAGCGTCGCACAAACACATAAACACGAAAATAGAGGCTGCTGCAGAGAAGATTGGAGGGGGGAACTCCGCCGGAATCAACGCCAGAGGGATCTCCACCTTCTCCAACGACTTCAGCATCATCACCATGATCAAGGGAGAGTAGTACACATATGGCGTAGCTTGACTATTTCACTCATGTTCTTCACAATTCTTAGTGCCGTATGAGCTGCCTCACATGATTATGGCCATATTTGTAATACATATGTGGTGGTTCTTTATTCTATGATATGATGCTAGGAGATTTGGCTATACTTTGTCTACGATGTATTGATAAATGCATATTATATACCCCGTTCTTGAGTATTAGTTCTGATCCAACTTGTCTGCAAGAACGTGTGTGGGGTGATGTGTGTGTTAGATGGAATAGCATGGTTTTGGTGATTGAATAGTGACAATAAATTCATGATCTATTATGGCTTTAATTTTTCTTTTGTTGTCTCACTAGGGATAAAGTGAATGCATGTGCTATGCTCATCACGTGACAAAAGTGATGATCTTGTTTGTTCAAGCTAGCATATTTGATATTCAAACGATATGTCAAAGTACTTATGGTTATACTCTGTTAATTCTTGATACAAGATTTCATGAAGTTATTCCTATCTTGTGGAGTATAAGAGGGATGTGTTGCACCATATCTCTGTCAGAACGTGATGCCCATATGAATGTGTATCTTACGCATGTTCAAGTTATTTTCCTCATATCTCATTTTGATGATTTGCTATTGTCCACTACAACTTAACAGAGAGAATAGTCAGTTGAACCCATGAACTCCAGCCAATTTTAATCATAAGAAACACCTTTCCATTGCATTTATCTTAGTTTTTATTTGCTGCACTATTTTAATCCGAAAATATAAAAATACTTTTCTATCTTATTTGCACTCAAAACCACAAAAAAATATTTACTGTTTTTTACTTAGTTTAATTCACTTGTTTAGTTTACTTTACTCTAGTTACTACTTTACTTTCCTTCTACTTACATGAAACCTTGTGCTTGACAATCACACGATGGAGTTGGAGACACGAGGCTTTAATTTATTTTGCATAATAAATGGAAAAATAGAGGGAGAGATAACTCTTTACATTATTTCCCGGGAATTCAATATAACCCTCGAGTCACCCTTGTGGAAAAATATTCGGCTGACACAACACTCTGCACTTGAAGTCCCGACGTCATCAACCTACAGCCGATGGACCTCACAAAGGAAGAGGCAATCAAAACGGCCATCGCCGAGAGCAACTCGACCAGATCGCCAGTAGGATGGCTGCACCATCCAACCGCGGGACTCCGCACTGGCTCAAGGGAGACCGGTGACTCCTCCAGACACGCCTGGGTGCGCGCACCGCCACCTCCTACCGCGCCTACGCCGCCACCACCTCCTCCTCCAGCACCAACGCCGCCACTGTCGACACCACATCCGGCTCTGTACTGGCCTTGGCCTTGGGTGCCTTCGGTGTTCGTCGACCTCGGCGTCGACGATGACAACGAGTAGGTGGTCATGTTGGTGCCCTGGATAGCTATTGTTTTATTGCTAGTCTTTTCTATTTCATTTTCGGCACTATGTAAATTATGTCTATCAATAAAAACTGGCATTCAAAATAACAAATGCGTCGGGTCGCTAGGGAAGATCTCGATCCAAATGAACAAATTTATGCCTGAAAAAGGTCGGGTTGCTGGAGATGCCTCAGTAAAAGTAGTGCATAAATGCATATTACGCTATCCACGTCTAACTTTTAAATTTATATATGAAAATATTTGGACTTAGCAGGATAAATCGCTATTTTTAGCCACATTTAGCGTAGCACTATCAGATGAATCAGCTATGATGGTGCTATAACAAAGAAATAGCGCACTATTTAAAACTTTGGTTCAAATATACGTACACATAGAATGGCAGGAAACGGACCAAGCAAAAAAAAAAAGGTTTGCCCCTTGACAGCATCAGTCAGAGCCGGGTTATTCGGGGCAAATAGCAAAGCGAGATGATAAACAAGGCAAAGCATGGATTGGAATAGCAATGCATACCGACATTATTCTGATGGTTCCTTAAAATTTTGGGCACTTCAGCCGTTCTAATCATTTTCACAAGCACATCGTGGAACTTTAACCAACAAAGTTACGGCATTGCATCGTTTGCATGACTGGCAGTGGCTCATGAATCATTGCTACATCATGTCACACTGCCTATGCCCTGATCCCATGAATCAAGGGAGTGACCGCGCGGCGCCTAAACGCTGCACGATCCAACTGGGCCCTTGAAGTGTAGTACGTACTACACTAGAATCTAGAACAGCTGAGAAATTTGTACTGCTGCAAATTCCAATTTCTCTACAGCATTACGAGCATAATACAAACCAGAGAAGGCCCAATATGAGTACAAACATTGCACTTCTGGTCAAACAAACAAAAATTTGGCAAAATAAATTACGTGCAGATATGCAACTCATAAAATGGCATGCACCTGACATCAATAGAAACATAAATTTTGGCAAAATGCAGATCTTTAAATACGGCTGAAACAGATAGATAGACACCCAAAATAACAAAGTTGGCAAAATAACGAACAGAACTAGCAGAGATCGACACGACATGAGTGCTGTTAATTTGGCGTTCATAAGTTAGATTTCACGTCCAGAGACCAAACGGCAAATACCCTTAGGGTACAGGCAAAACCAACTCATCATTGTCCTAGCAACAATACGAAGCAAATGTGACATGTCCGGACCCGCATGTCTGTACCTCGTACAGCTTAACCAGCAGACGGAAAAGCTGCCAAATGCCATCCCAAATATACATAACCATGATGCAAACGAATCGACGAACAAAAGGCACCCAATGTGGAAAGATCTGACAGACACAGTAGCACCAGGGGATCTGTCGAATCCTTTAGCAATATTAACGACTGAAATGATCCAACAATGAAACATAACTACGAAGTCAGGGTACAAAAGGGTTGCAGTGAAATAGACTATCCAAGTGTGCAAGCACACTTGATCACAAACCAGAATGAGGATATCTGTTGTACCACAGAAGTATAAGGGAGAGAGAGATATCAACTCTGTATTAAAGTGAACATGTAAACAGATAAATTGTGTTTCATTCCGGTACTAACAGAGTCATCTAGATAGATAAAAGTGGGATGTCACCAGTAATGGAATAAGCACATGCTGTGTTACCCAATATCAAGAAGTACAAATATAAAGGCAACATTCATCACATCATTTCCCTGTCAAGATGCATCTTATCATTTAACAAACACAGAACATTGATAGGAATTCCATTCCAGCAGAAAACATAAGAGATACAGAATAACTCGACTAGCTCAAATCACGGTGGGTACTATCCAAGAAAATGCAGAAGTGATTCTTTGTTGAGAATTTCATAATCAGCAACAAACTTGCATCAGTCAACTTTAAAAAGGGATCCGTAACAGTACAAATGATTGTTGCATACAGCTAGCATACATGATTATGATTTGAAGTATGGCAATTCACACAAAACAAGCCATTGGTAAAGCATAACATACTCAGATTATACATACATTGAATCCCAATTTACATCTAATTTCACTCCACCATTCGAGATTGTAAATAAACCCAATCATAAACCACGACGGACAGTTCAGAACCCTAATGACATCTGGGTTCCCAAGCATGTTGACCATTTTTCTTCAGTTGTACTTACAAACAGTTTACAATCTCAAGAGGAGGGCTAATATATATCCCATGGTAAAAACATGCTATGACAGAGATCTTATTACTTTTAACAGTGTGTGAGATAATAAAAAAAAAACTACTTTCCTGACCAACAATTGGCAAGCATGTAATTGTCATGGAATCGTTAATTGAAGTCCTAGGTCACAACTGAGGATCAGTAGGAATCCGTGGCACACAAAGAATGGTTTAAGCATACCAGCCGGAGATTAACAAATGTCACCATGTGAGAGTTGGACGAGTCAAATGGATCACCATCGTCATCATGAAACGACAACACAAGATCATGTCCACATTACAAGGGGCGTTGAATTTGTTGTCTATTGAAAAAGAGACGTGGGAGAAGATAGCAAGGCATCATAAAAACATGTGATGAATGTGTGCATATCTATTACACTACAAATCAACAGATTGTGCCAATCATATGCCTCAACACAGCTTGTCAAGTGCCACACGTCTTTGTACATAATCCAAAAAAAATTTGTATATATCAATACTGCTTATATAAGAATGGAAATGCCCAGGACAGTAATCTAAATTCTGGAATTATGTTCTTTGACGCGGCACAATCTAAGGAGAAAAGGACTAACAAACAACAGTAGCTTATCTAGTAACGAGTTAAATAAAGATGGCATCAGAAAGGGAAGAAGTCCAACAGTAAGAGCTAAGCAAAAGATTGATTGGTCAAGCGATAGCGCAATTCATGGAGTCAAGGCCTACGACAGCTCTAAGTATACCATCTATACTGCTAATTGACGAAAATAAAGAAGCAAGACGAACAGTAACCGTGCTCCCCAAAAGATGGCAACAGTCGACAAGGCGACATGGAGGAATTCAATCATCACACACATGAGATAATAGCAGCTTTGATGATGACAAGATAGCCCAGCGACTAACACCAATCCCAAATTTTTAAAAAGTTGTTCGTGGCTCATGACTGCCTATGCACCCATGTGCATGATGCCACTAGCTGGTAGAGTAACTTGTTACAGTGGCATAAGCAAGCTAGCCTAGCCGACCAAAAAATTCACCCAACAAGCAAAGGCAGCACCGCAATCCAAGGCAGTGAACCAAAATCAATCAAACATGCATGGGTTTCGCTTTTCACACGCCTTTCTTTCATTTCACATCTTGTCAATCCTTGATGGGATCCTGCACGGGGGAATAAATATGGAGGCTAGCACAAAAAACCATGGAGGAGGAAGCAACCATGATCCTGCCCCCTCCTCATGCATCCTCTCCGAGTACTATACAAAACATGCCAATCAAAAGAAGAAGATGCAAGCATAGTTTAACACGTAGAGTAAGATAAGATGATGTATACTAAGCGCAAGAATTCTCTCATCACATGCATTACACATTGGCCTCTACTAGGACACAAGTTCCAATGCAATTAGTAGAAGATGCTCTCCAAAGCACAAAGCTATGCCAAGAATGCATATGCCTTCCGTTCCTATCCTACCTACCCGTGGAAAAAGATGAGGAAAAAAACATGCTGGGCGCAGTGGAGATGAACAAGAAGATAGATAAGCGTGCCATGCATTGGATGCCAAATCAGGCACGCAAAGAGTGGAAGCCAAGCAAGTGTAACAAGAGTCAAACTTTTCAGCTCGGCCTCTCATAATCTATGGTGAGGATGAACAGTGCACGCCTCTGCGTGTCTGCCTGCTTGAAATGATGCCCACGGCCTACACGGTTTGCACCCTGAGCAGATCCCCATATATGGAAAGACAGGCAAGGCAGGCATTGGGAACATGATAAGAAGGAACCACAGGGCATAAACCAGCAGGCAACACCTTGCTATAGCTGTGGATGATGATATTGCATTATATTCTTTTCTCGAAATCCCCAATTATTATTACTTTCAGCTACGTACACTAGAAAATGAAGGAAGTACTAACAGGAACTAGACTAAGAAGGATGGATTCTTCCATGTTACTTGTACAGCATGAACAAATTAACAGCAGACACCATGCATTGATCGATCTCCTCTACTAGCTAGTGAGATCAAGCAATGAAGAGAAGAAGGAAGAAAAAGAATGGTAATGATGGATGTAAGCCTTACTCTTCTAGCAGCAGTTGTAGTACTAGCTCTCAGTTCATGGTGTTACCATAGCCCGACCCGCCAAGTATGTGCTGATGACTAGCTCCTCCGCCGCCGTACATGTCGGAGGGCGCCATGGAGGAGGAGGGCACGCCGGCGCCCCTCCCGGCATTGCCACCGCCGCCGAGGTGCAGGTCTGACATGCTGGGCACGCCCGCGGTGGAGTCGATGTCGTTGCTGGCGCGCCCGTCGTCGACGCCCTGGTCGTAGAGGAAGCCCTTGAATACGTGGCCGTTGATGGTGACGGCGGCCTGGTACGCGTACTCGTCCTCGCCGTCGTCGACGGACGTGACGCGCACGCACCTGAACACCGCCGGCGCGCGCACCTGCCGCGGCAGGCTCCCCCTGAACGACGGGTCTGCACATGAGTGACGGAGATGTTCATCAGCGGAACTGCATCGAATTGCGGAAGCGTAGTGCATAGTTTTTTTTTAGCGCGCAGGAGGCGTAGTGTAGAATTGTGACACCATGGGCGTTAGATACCTTGATGGCTTGAGGTGGTGTCGTAGCTGCGCGGCGTGGTGGCGTTGGATGTGGAGGTGTGGGAGGTGGCCGCCTGCTGGGAGGAGAGGAGGCGAGGCTTCTTCGAAGCGGCAGCGGCGGCGGTGGCCGGGGAGGGTTCGGAGCCGCCGAGGTGCTGTCGCTCGCGGCGGCGCGCGGCGGGGACCCAGGTGCTCTTGACGTGGGTGGAGCAGTCGAAGCCGCGGCTCTTGCAGCAGGTGCGGCACCGGCTGTGGCTGCAGTCCTTCTTGGCCTGGTTGCCGCAGTCCTGGCACGTGGCGGTGCCGGACCCGGACGAGCCGGCGGCGCCCGTGTCGAGCATCGGGAGCGGCTTCTTCAGGTAGAAGGCGCCGAGGCTAGGGTTAGGGTTGTTGCCGCCCGACGGCGGCGACTGCGGCTGCTGCTGGTGATGCTGCGAGGAGGAGGACTGCCAGAACTGGATGCCGCTGCTGGCGGCCGCCGCCGCCTTGGCCGCGTCCGGATCGAGCACGCAGGGGCCGGCGGAGAGCAGCGGGAAGATGGGGTCGGGGTTGGATGCGGCGTCGTGGTGGTGGTGATGGTGGTGCGTGTGGTGGAAGGACGCGGCGGGGGCCACGACCACCATCCCGACGTCCCCCGCCGCCATGCCGTAGTTCAGCGCGGCCTGGTGGCGCGACGTGGCGGGGCCCCAGAGGCCGGCTCCCAGCGAGGCGCCGGAGGCGGCCGCGGCCGCCGCGGCGGCGCTGGCATTGAAGCCGAGGGAGAGGTCGTCCCCCCGGGCTGCTCCTCCGCCGGCTGCGGCGGCGGCGGAGGAGGCGACCCAGTCCGCGAAGGCGCCAGTGTCGGATGGGAAGCGCCGTCCGGAAGCCACACTTATACCCAGCGGATTCGACGGCCGCGCGCGGCGAGATTAAAAATGCCGGCCGGCTAGAAAGCTACCAGTGTCTACCTCCCGAGCTCCTACGGTGGCAGGTGGTGGCCGGCGATCCGGGGGAAGAAGAATAAAAGTTCTCCACTACGCACGAGAGAGAGACTGGGATGGCGTAGAAATCAGAAATGGGAATAGGATAGCTGAGGCTATAGCTAGGCTGCGGCGTCTCTATCGCTCCAATTACTAGCTAGCTAGCACTGCATCTCGATGGAGCGCTTCCAAGCACCTAGCTCCCTAGCTCTAGCTGCCCCTATATAGTACCTTGCCTGGCTGGGCCTATCAATCTAGCTACCAGTACCTAGCTTCTCTGTCTCTTTCCTCCCTCGCCTTTATAGACTAGTACCTCAGCTTTTCAAAAAAGATTGTAAATGCTTTGTGATTTATATTTGCTGATGCAGCAGGAGGAGAGAATAGAATCCTAGAATGATGGTGTGGAAGCACCATGTTTAGGCCATGAGCAGAGAGAGATCCTCCAGAAGAGAGAGAGATGTTGGTGGTGGTGTGGGGGCTCTGAAGTTCTTCTGGGAAGAGAGAGAGAGAGATGTTGGTGTTGTGGATGGATGATGATCACTCGCTATCCGTCCGTCTTTTTGGCGGTGGAAGGGGCTTTTATTGGCTTCCCTTGTCCACCTGCCACTGCGCCTGCGCCTGCTTCGGCCTTCCGAAACACGTCCAAACGCTACGCTGGACACTGACCACCTTCTTCCTCTGCTGCCGCTTCTGCGGCCGCACCTGCTAATGCTGCCGCCAGCCGTGTTAACAGCCGCCGCAGTGTTGGGAACATGGGCTCTACTCCACTCCAACTGCGATGGCCGGTGGACAACACCATCGCTTCCTCTGGTGCTAGGTCGGTAGCCATCCACGTACGTGCCCGCCCAAGGATTTGGTTAGGTAGCCAAATACAACATCCTCCGCTTGGAAAATGTATAAAATAGACTAAATTTAAAGTAAAGTGAGTGAACCAATATATTAAAAATACACTAGATACTAAAGTCAGTGAACCAAAGAAAAGTGTTTCAATATCTTACATTTCCAAACAGAGGGAGTACTACACATTTATCAGGCGGTTACCGGAATTCCCAATCTTGAATGGTAAATTAGTTTATTATGCAAAAAAAATGCAATCCATTTGAAATACACGTTCACTAGCCCACTAACCGAAAATGAACCCTCTCGCGAATACATGGCGCCAACGAGGCGTCATATACCAATGACCTAGGGCCTATCTTGTGTTCCTCACCCTCTCGCCGCCGTTGAGGGGCACGGCCAGGCAAAGCTCGAGTTGTGCTAGCGGCGAGGCCTCCTTCGGTGGATGTGCTCCCTCTCTCTATCTCATCGCGGTGCTAGGGTTTGGCGACGGGGATCGCCGGCGCAGTACTGCAGACCTCCGGCGATGGCTCCAGGCGACAACAATGGGGATGGTGGCTTCCTTGTGGTGTTGCCCTTGCATCTGTGGCCAAGTCCATGCCTGATGTCTACTCTGGTGTGGGCATGAAGGGTTGGATCGCTGGCAGCGGGTTGGCGTCGTGGCACCCAACTGAGATGTCTGCTTGGCACCGAGGTGGTGTGGACGCCTATGGGCTATGCAACCGTGACAGTGGTGATGCTGGAGGTGGTTCATGCCTTCTCCCATGGTTGCCTGCTGCCTGGCCTTGGAATTGAAACTCGCGAGACAAACGCCACTACTCGTCTCGACTCGAACTCGACATATAAAGAGTCGAGCTGGGTTTCAACTTTTCTCGTTAAACGAGTTTGAGCTAAATGAGCCGAATTCACCAAACTCGTGAGTAACTCGTTTAGCTCAGTAAGAACTCACATTGGGATGTACAATCTCATCAAAGAAACAAATCAAGCTGAAATGGCTAAGTCCAACCGGCCAAGACCACTTGTGCTTTGTGATAACTCAAGTACACATGTGATTTGTTGACTTGTCTTGCAGTGTTTCTGATTTGAGCTTTTGGGACACTGTACGATTGTTTGTGACATGGTACTCGAACCATGTGGTCCTTCTTCTCTTTCGTGGTAGTTGTCATGCAAGGCGAGTCGTTTATCACCGTGTTTGTAGAGGGTGCTTTATTTTCCGCTTGCCAATGTATTGGGTGAAGTTGTAACCTTTTTTGGCAAAGTACTTGCCATCTTGCCTTTCTTTTGTATGATTTATATTCATTCCATGGTGTATTCTCGAACATTTTGAATTTTATTTGAATTTATGTTGGCTGGTCAGTCCAACCTAAATCATATATGCTATGCTTTCTCTGGGACCCCTTGTTTCAATTTATTTGTCTGAGATTTCCAAATTCCTTCTCTCTAAACATTATATTCAAAATATTTAAATAACATTTGACTTTGAAAATTTAAACTTTGTTTGAGAATCTCGCATGTATTTTGCATGTTCTCTCCGATAACCATGGTTAGGTCATGCCACCGGGAGCCCCCCCCCCCCCCCCAAAAAGACCCTCCAAACGGTCGTTGCTCGCTCCAGCCCCAAAAAAAACGTCACATCGGCACCGCCAAGCCGTAACGGTAGGTTGACGGGCCCGAAAATCGGTCCGACATTATCGTGCCGATCCCAATGCGCATAGGTCGTACGGATGCGCGGAAATGCTCACCGCATTGGATTGGCTACATGGGACCTATAGCGCTTGTTCGGCGGAGCTGTTGGGCGCCATTTAGGATGCGACAATGAAGATCGCCGATGAAGAGCTCTCAGGCCCTTTGGAATTTTTTTAAGAGGAAAGTCTATTTTGAACCCTAAAACCGTAGAGGTTCGGTGAAATGAACCCTAAACTCTAAATCCATGTCATTTGTACCCTAAACTAGTGAATCCCGCTCCAAATCAAACCTTAGAACTGTTTGGCGGTTCGGGGAGAGGATAATCCTGGCCGAGAATATCTGTTGTCTCACTAACTTTATGGTTTCACATGTGATAACGTTGCGACTCCAAATGCAGAGTGTTCCGTCAGCAGAGTATTTTCTCGAAGAGGTGACTCGAGGGTTATATCAAACTCTCGGGGAATTGAGTAAAGAGGTATCTCTCCCTCTCTTTTTCTAGCAATCTTGCAAGATAAAATAAAGTCTTGTCTCCCCAACTCCACCGTGTGTTTGTCAAGCACAAGGTTTCGTATTAGTAATAGTATAATAATGTAATAACGAAAGTAAAGTAAACTAGACAAATAAAGTAAACTAAGTAAAATCAGAAAATGGTTGATTGTTTTGGGGTTTTGTGTCCAAAGAAGATAAGTATTTTTTTGTATTTTCGATTAAAATAGTACAACAAATAGAAAGTAAGATAAATATAATGGAAATGTGTTTTTTATGATTAAAATGGGACTGGGGTTCATGGGTTCATTTGTCTACTCTCTCTTTAAGAGTTGTAGCGGATAATAACAATTCATCAATAGGATATAAAGAACATAACTTTAATATGTGTAAGATACACATTCATATGGGCATCACGTTACAAACATAACACATGCATTCACTTTATCCATAGTGAGATAGAAAAAGAAAAGGCAAAGCCATAATAGATCATGAATTTGTTGTCACTATCCAATCACTAAAACCATGGTATTACATCTAGCACACACATCACCCCACACATGTTCTTGCATACAAGTTGGATCAGAACCAATACTTTAGAACTGGGTACATAATATGCATATATATATATATATATATATATATATATATATATATATATATATAGGGTCGCACTATTCCGAAACCGGTGCTCAGAATAATATTCTGAGCATTTTTCTGTGTATATAGGGAGCGGTCGAGCGAAATACAAAGAAAACCCAAACAGCATCTTCCCGATGCAAACCATCACGATCTGATCCAAAACTGCCGGCAGGTCGCCCCGCGCCGCTCCATCTTCCCCGCCGCCGGCAGGGCCCCCGCGCCGCCCGCCTTCTCCGCCGCCGGCAGGTCTCCGCGCCGCCTCTCCTTCCCCGAGGCTGGCAGGCTCCCGCGCCGCCTCTCCTTCGCCGACGCCGGCAACTGCCGCCGCCGCCTGCCCCGGCCCCTGCAACCGCCGCCTGCCCCGGCCCCAACAAGCACAGCCGCTGCCTCCCTCGACCCCAGCTAGCACCGCCGCCTCCTCCCCCGACCGCGCAACTGGCCACGCCGCCGACACTTGTCCCCGCGAGTGCGCGCTTCCTCGATGTCGCCTCGGATTCTCCGGCCACCGCACGAGTTCACCCCGCCTATCGACCGTCCACGCTTGCTCGACCGGTCTAGCTTAGCAAAGCATTCATCCTCTTCCTCCTTGAACCCCGGTTGCACTGCTTTTTCTTTGAACTGTCTCTGTTTCTTCCGTTTCGGCAGTACAGGCTGCTTCAGGTGAGAAGTGCAATGGCGCAAAAAGAGAGAACGAGGTGTCATCTTCTTCTAGCATGACAGATTCTACCAATGGTGATATTATCATCAATTGATGGAACTTTCAGCATAGTCAACGGAAGCAATTTGAACATACCAGAATTTGTGTTGATTCTCTCTCTCTTGCCCGTGGAGCAGCAGTTCTGTTCTTTTTATTCTCTACTGCAGCTTGCGCGTGCTTTTTTTTATTCTCTACTGCAGCTTGCGCGTGCTAGCTAAAGCATCTATGTACGTGTGCATTTCTAATTCTCTCATGCATATTCTCCCTGTATCTCTATGTGTATGTGCAGACTAGTCGATGCCAACGGAGAAGTCCAATCGTATAGTAGTGAGAAGTGTAAGTATATGATTTTGGAATTGCAAAATTTTCTGAATCTGGAAGTGTGTCACATGGCCATCCCGTCCTCTTCCCCATCCCAGCAGTACCACAAACATGAGACACGGCCATGTAATAGGGCATCGCTCTGTGCTCCTCCACACAGCAACAGCAGTTCACGAAGTGTGTGGTAAAGAACTAGTTACTGCAATGCCACATGGATGTCCGCGCGCCATCAACGGGAGTTACTCGCGCCGCCGCAGCGCCATCCGTGCGCCGCCCTACATCCGCCACCGACCTCCCGACGACGAGACCTTCCTGCCCCCACGTTGTGATAGCTTCTAGTTCTTCTCCCTGTGGCGGCGCCCCATGCCACCCGATGACCACTGCAGACCGCTGGCGGCGCCCCATGCCACCCGATGACCACTGCAGACCGCTGCACAACGAATCTGTTAATTGTTGTGGTGCTACAACAATAGTTGATGTGCACTTCTGTTTTCTTCAGTGTTTTACTTTTTTTTACACAACGCTTGCACTTCCGTAATTTCTTATATTCTTTCGTTGGGCTGGTAAACCGTTTTGCATACCGTGGCTGCAAGCAGCTTAGTCCGTGTTTACGTTGTCTAGTTGTGTGACAATGCATGAGCCCTCAAAGATGCGACCATGGCCCTAATGAGTGAGCAGATATCAGAAGTACAAGCGTCGTGGAACTCAGGTGGCCCTTCCCGAACTGCATCGACACCTTGGATGGATAACAAGGAAATAAGGATATAGAGCATATGTGTCGTGGTTAATAGGAGTAGGTGGTCTTAAAATAAATAAAAATAAGTGCTTTTAAAATAGACTACATTATAATATGTATTCTGTAGAAGAGGTTTCACTCGGTAAGGTGTATCTATTTGTTATGTATTCTGTAGAAGAGGTTTCACTCGGTAAGGTGTATCTATTTGTTATCTAATTCACTTGTGGTGAAGTGAAAGTGTATATACGTAATTCACTTGTAGTAGCAACGGACCTTCTTTAGTTGTCACTGTCTAATACTAAAACAAGATAGGAGAAAACGATGCAGCAGTATAATCATTTTAGTCTCGGCACTACAATCGTTATAGTCTCGACAGTGTAATCTTTTAGATCCAAGCAGTACACATCGAATAGCTCTGAAACCTTCTATACCGAAAGAAAAGCGAGAGATGGGATAAAAGAAACAAGTAGAGCACGTGCGGCGTAGTCGTGGTGGCCGAACACAGCGGGGGACCAAACAACGAAAAAGGTCTTCAAAATATGTACATAGTGTGTTCCAGAAAGGTGAAAAATACACTAATTATGATGGTCCAAATGGAGTCATAAACTCTTATATTCTCCGCATGTTGCTAAAAGGTGACAAAATGTACGAAAATATTTGTTTTTTTGTCCAAGATTCATTTAAATAAGGAGATTTGATAATTCTTGGAGTGCAAATCTTAGGTTTTACGGAAGTACATAGGAAAAATAATAAAATCATCTATTTTTTTTATCTCACGGGAAGTAGTGAAAGTGGTCTCAAGAAGTACAAGCGGTGACTATGCTAAGTACACGTGGTCATTTTTTGAAGTGTTCAAAAATAATTACCAGAAAGTACACATGTCAACACTGGGAAGTACAATTGATTAGTTCTGAGAAGTACTCGGTCCATCTTGTAGTGCATTAAAAATAATGAAAAAGCATCCAATTTTATCGCATGGGAAGTACAAGATGTGATTACCAGAATTCCAAGCGGTAACTATGGGAAGTGCAAATGGTCGGTTTAGTAAGTGTAAAAAGAAAATCGCCACGAAGAAGTTCACATAGCTACGTTGGGAATTTCAAAGAATACGATCCGGAAAGTAGATTCTCCGGAGTTGAGTGTAGGGAAAATTTATATAATTGACGACTAGAAGTTCAACCAGCCGACACGATCAGTACACCCACTTTATAGAGGAAGTACAAGAAAACCGACAAAATCAAAATTTAGAAAAAAACAAAATAATCCCGTCATCTGCGAGGAAGTACGAGCAGTGATTCCGAGAAGTACAGGCGGAGACAACAGGAAGTACAAGCGGTAATTACATGAATTAAAAGTGTTCAAAGAAAATATCCCCACATAAGTTCACATAGCAAAAAACATTAATAATCACATCACCCCGTCAGGAAGTTCATATACTTGACAATGAGAAGTACAACCATTCGACACGAGCAATACACCCACTTAATATAGGAAGTACAAGAAACCCGACAAAGTCCAAATGTAGAAAAAAACAAAATAATCCCATCATCTGCAAGGAAGTACGAGCAGTGCTTCCGAGAAGTACAGGCGGAGACAACATGAAGTACAAGCAGTGAAATCCGAGAAATACCCGCACATAAGTTCACATAGCAACGTTGTGAAGTTCAAATATTAAGATCCAGGAAGTGCATAATCTCTTAAATAGAATATAGTGACAATCTAAAATTATCATTTTGATGCACACATGCTAGTTTTTGTAAAACACTCTATTATCAAAATATTTCGAGGAAGTACAATCACGAAGGCCAAGAAGTACAAGGACATGTCGCGGGAAGTTCAGATGTGCGTTGTTGTGCTGAGCATTTTGTGTGGTCGTGGACCTCAAACGGACACCGTATGAGAAACTTATAGTCATTTTACTGAACACTTTCGTGAAACAACACCGAGAAGTACAATCGCTTTTCCCTAGAAGTGCAAGTTCGTGTCGAGGGAAGTTCAATGCTCTGTTTTTACGGGGCGGAAATCTATTGTTCAAATCTCATCGATTTGATCACCAACCACTTCAATCATTGTCACCAAAAGCTTTATATGGTAGAGTATATGTCTAATTTCATTACCTACAACATTTCACAACAAATAAATGTATCTAATCTATCAAATTCAAATCATTATCCCACAAAATATACTGGAAACATGATTTCAAAACTTCTAAAATTACTTTTATACCATTTGGATTTGGCAAAAATGGTAGATACGAAAAAGATGCGCCATTTTGACACCTTTCCAACTGTATATCATTTGCATTGTTTAAATATACCCCATGGAAATCGCGGGGAAAATCGTTCGGTACCCGTCACATAAAACGGGCGGACAGTAATTCAAGTTAATATCTTAAACTGTAAGGAATTAGAGAAAATAATTGGAATAAAAAAGTTGCGCCTAGTCCATAGCTTTCCAACGCCATATCATTTGCATCATTCCGACAAACGGTTGAAACAAATCATCCAAATTACTGTCCGCTCGTTTTTAAGTACGTCCGAATTTCGGTATTTTCAAAATTGTTCAAAAACTGTGAGGATTTTGGAAAAACGTAAAACATGAAAAAGTTGCGCAATTTCATTATCTATCCAACGGTATATCATTTGAACATTTTGGATAAGCAACTCGAAAATCGAACTAAAAGTTCGTTTTCTGGCCATATAGAAGCGTTTTCGTATTTTCAAATTTAAATTTAAACCGTACATAATCTGCAAAAGTTGTGAACATGAAAAAGTTGCGGTTTTTCATTACCTATCCAACGGTATATCATTTGCACATTTCCTCCAAATGGTTGAGAAAATCGTAGTATAATCAGTAGCTCTGAAGAAAATGGGAAGTTCAGGTAAGTTCCGATAGAAAGGTCACCCCTCTTATCCAGGAAGTTCAACCTTGTGTCCAGAGAAGTTCAAGTCGGTGCTCAGAATATTATTCTGCAACCGGTTGCAGAATAGTGCTGGTATATATATATATATATATATATATATATATATATATATATATATATATATATATATATATATATATATACACACATCTTACACAAAGTGCAGTTAAATCTCGTAGCGCAATCTCATAGAATAAAGATTTACCACATATAAATAACATATATGACCATAATCATGTTGGGCAGGTCATATGGTACTAAGATCTATGAAGGACATGGGAGAAATAGATCAAGCAACTGCCACAAACCCGTAGTCCAGAGGTGGACTACTCCCCCTTGATCATGATGTTGATGATGAAGACGTTGGAGAAGGTGGGGTTCCCTCCGGCGAAGTTTTCCCATCTAATCTTCTCTGCTGCAGCCTCCGTTTTCGTGTTTCTCTGTTTCTGCGGCCCTCCCCTCGAGAGTACCCTCGGAGGTCATATATATAGTAGTTTTTAGGTCAAAATACGTCGGTTCACGAAAAAATCAAGCAAATTAAACGATCGACGACCGAAAGAGCATCGATGGCGCACCCTATTAAGGTGGCGGCCTGCCCTCTATTGGGCCTCCAAGCCTGGTCCAAAAGTCCACGATGTTTCTCTTGGTAAAAAAATGACTCTCCACAAATCCTAGCACAATTTGACTCTGTATAGGTCTCTGAAAGTGAAAAATATACAAAACAGCATTTTCCTGTTCTGCAGAGTTATAAGCCAAATAAAGTGGATCATTGATAAATCTCCATAAATCTATTTAAAACATGGTAATAACATAATATATGTTGCAAATATGTGGAAATACATGTTAATAGTGTACAAAGTTGATGTATGCATTTTACGTGCATCAACATGTCATGCTTATCCCCTACCTAGTATGTCTCTCTCCCATCTTACAAAAAAGCAGGGTACACACCGGAGATAGCTGTCGTGGCAGCGAAGCGGTCGCAGGACCAGCGCCACAATACTGCGGCCGGCTAATGTGCGCAGCGGAAGCCTCCTTTTGCTTGTGAGGTCGTGTGGCCGCGCGCCGATGCCACGGTCTGAGCAGGATGCACCTCCTTTGCCACCGGCGGTGTTTCGAGCCTATGCACTTCATTCCTCCCCAGCCTCGACACAGGAGGCATCGGTACAAGATGATATCCTGGAGGGAAGGATGTGCCCAATTATCTTGGCCGAGTTTATTCATCGCGGCCCCGTTAAGATAGGGAAAAAATATTGGGAAGCGATAAATATGACATGTGGATCTATGTAGTTAGTGAGAGTAGAAATTCAAAAAAATTGATTGTTTTCTCCCAAAAAGGGCTCAAGGTTTGATTTTGATCGGAATTCGTAAGTTCATGATACGAATAATAGTGATTTAGAGTTTAGGGCTCGTTCCAACGAACCTCTACCAGTTCGGGGTTTAAAATAGATGTTTTTTCATTTTCTTACTTGTACCCAAATCCTTGACACGTTGCGCACATGCTCCGTCTCATCCCCACTACACGTGGCCATTTCTCGGGCCAAACCCGAAAAAATCCGAACCTAAATTCTCATATCTAAGCCGAGCCCAGTCCGCCCTTCAGGCTTATAAGCTAGGCATGAACTCGGCCTAACCCGGGCCGGGCTAGGATGGTCCTGAATGTCGGGCTGGGTTCGGGCCTGATATTGAAGTCTAAATGTCGGGCTTGCCTGGCCTCGGACTTGCAGAAACAGATTCTAGGCTTAGTTAGGCCTTGTTTGGTACTAGAGTTTTAGTGGGGATTAGCGGGGATAATCCGCTCCAAACTTTAAATCCCCACTTATCCCCAATGAATGTTTGGTGCTAGAGTATGAGAGAGTTTAATCCCCACTTATCCCCACTTTTTCCCCAAATTTTAGTGTAATTTTTTCAATCCCCAATACTCTACCCCTACCTAATGGATTGGGGATGGGGTTTTGTGAGGATTGGGTGACAACAGTGATTCACCCAATACTCTGTAAGTATTATCCCCACTAATCCCCACTGAAACACTAGTACCAAACAAGGCCTGATGATTAATCGAACGGCGCCACTACTTTGGACTCGAGTCACGCCTCACGCGAGACAAAGACAACATGCAACGCAATGTGTTGGAAAAAAATAGGCTAAAAATCGGCGGAGATGCTGTGGCGATCGAAGCACAGCTAGTAGCTTGCTTGCACGCGATTCACACGACAAACAAAGCAAACACAACATGCATGCCACCCAAAGGTAGGCAAAGCCGAAGAAAAGAACTGCCTGAACTTTCTTTGTCTAGCGCTGTAAAGTTTGTCAAAGAAGCTTGCTTTGGCATGCATCGAGCCCCGCGAAACGTGAGAATTCAGCAGCGGCTTTGGCCCGGGGTGCCAACGTGACGCCAATGCCTTTCCTGTACAGGTCTCTGTCCGAGATACTGCATACTAGTAGTACCTCCACAATTCTGCTGACGGTGAGGGCATCTCTGTTTTCTTCTACGTAGATAGGAGGACATAAACAATTAAGCCCGATGTAAACAGACTGATATATGTAGACTGATGTATTTCTCGCCAAAATTTAGGCTAGGAATACGTCACACACTGCCGACGAACCATGTGTTATCCCGTGTTCGCCACGAGCCTGCCTGGCAGCGACCGAAAGGCACCTTCGCCTTTTGCGCGTCAGTGTTGGTGGGCGGAGTTGTATTTGTGCACCACCATCATCAATGATGACAGCTTCGCCTTTTGCGCCGACATGAATGCCATGGTCCTTAGCACCGACATTGATGGGGAACGCTGGCCGTCCTTTTTAAGATGTGTGGCCACGCCTACAATTGCTCACAACGCCTGTGGGAGTCATGCTTCACACAACACAAGAACAACCACGCGCAATCGGCAAGTCCTGGCCATGGAGGAAGGGACGCAACGACCATGAGGCGGGGCCCTTGCACGGAGGCGGCCTTCACACCAAGCGGAACATGCATTGCGTCCCGGTCGATGAGGCTTGGCATCTTTGGGGGACATGGTAAGACAGTGCTGTGGTTGGACGTGAACTTGCCCGCAAGCTGGCACCTGGATGCACATAGGGTGACGGTGCCGCCCATGCCACGAGAAGGAAAAACACGGCACGATGTGATCCACTGCCGTCGAGCTCTCCTCCTCCTTCATCTGTGGAACGACTTTGCGTTCGCTGCCTACTCCTACGCATGGGACATGTCCGAGTCGTGGGAGTTCGGCCGACTCTAGGCCGCCTGCCTAGGCGAAGCCTAGTTCTTGCACGACGATGATGACATATGTAACGTTTAATATTGTATATATATGTGTGTGTGTTTTCGCTTTATTCAACCTTTGTAAAAATAGGTTTTTAAAATATCAAAAATTATTAAAGAAAAGCGTCTCACCGTTGGGTTTGTCCCCTGACCTAAAGGGGCAAGGGAAAGGACACAACCTCATTTCTATCCATAGACCAATCTAAACAGACTAAAACAATCACAATTGGTGTCCAAAATGGATCGGCCCGCTGGAGATGCATGAGGTGTTAGCGGACACCGGTCGATCTTTCCATCCAGTTGTGTGTGCTCTCTACCTTGTTGTGAGTGGTGACAAAGGATTTTAGGTACCGGTAAGAAAAAAAACGAAGGGTGGTAGCATTTCCGGTAATCATGGTTTTGTGATAACAGGTCAAATATTGGACGAAATTTTCAAACAAAAGCTGAATTGCAAATTTGAAGATGTCTAAACATTTTGAAAATAATGGTTGATGAGGAGGAAGCGAAAGTTTCGAACAATTGAGTTGGGCATGGGTTGTAGAGGAGGGAAACGAGGTTGAACTAACCAACCGCTCTAAATTCAAAATAAATTCAAAATGAACTGAGAATTTTTACAAGATAAACTTATTTGTCTCACGCACGGTGAGGAGGAAGCATCCTGCCTGCGTCGTGGGGAAAAGCCAAGCGAGATTCCCCGTGCAGTCGCTATCGTCACACAACGATTAGGTAAACTAAACGAAGCATTCTGTCCTTTTGTGCCCTCCCGTCGGCGATAAACTAGAATAGAGTCTGCGGCGGTGGACGAATGATCGGCACGCCGCGCAGCTCCGGAAGCTCAGAGCAGGGGATACGAACCTAAAATATTCTCCTGCCATGCCCTGGATTAAACAAATAGGCCCTCTCTCCCCATGTTGTATACTACGACACTTGTGGATTTCCTTGAGATTCGTATCCCAGGGATGTTTCGTCTAGCATATCATTTGGATAAAAGGAATTGTAGGCCTTCTGATCGATTACTAGTGTCGCGAGAATTTGTGCATTTACTCCAACTAGCTTTGTAGACTCATTTTTGTAGGATTGAAATATTTTTTTCAATTTTTTTTCCTTTGTCCTATCAAAATGGCTAAGCTGGCCGCAAATTGTCTACGCTTTACAATCGTATTTTACTCACAAATTCATGTATTTTCACATTCCCATGTTTTCATGTCCTGTTGTTTCTCATTTTTCTATTTAAACAGATCCATGACAACCCACAGTATTTGAAAAGGTTAAAACACATACATTTAAAAAGTATCCAAAATATGATCATATGCTCACATTTAGTAAATTTTGGGTCGGTCTCTGATCTCAAAAGCAATACAAAACTTGGCCTTAACTTTCAAGTCCTGACAAGTGTTACTTCATCATATACAAGATCAAAGAAGTTGATGTTGACTAGATAGTGAAATCGCATACTGGGTACTGAGCCAGCAAAAAGCATAAAAGAAAATAACAAATGAACAAAAGGGACATGCCAATGAAAAGGAAAAAAAATTGACACTAGAGATGTCATTAAATTATCATGAAAATTTAAAACAATCCAGAATTTAACATAGATATCACAAAAAATCAAAAAAAAATTATATGTTTTGTTTTAGCATGTAAATTCACGAACTATTAGGAAGACATTTCTAATTACTTTTTGCATATGCTTCCCAATTTTTTTTGTTTCAATCATTTCTTAAAATTCCTAGATTATATTTGTTTTTTTCCAGTTTCATCAATCTAAAATTTATTTCTAATATGTTAATATAATATATTTTTATTTTTAGACGGATGTTCCCAACAAAGTTATTTTCTGCATTTTTCGGAAGCGGGGGAAAAGCTTTGCCTTTTATATTAATATAGGAGAAGTAAACGCAGTGAGGCCTAAGCCAACCGAAATGGGGGAAAATAACAAAGCATCAAAAGATAATTTCTCCAAGTTTCCCCGTCCTGCTAATATTCACTCCTTGCTCTCGTCTTTGATTCTTTGGAGAACTTGTGCAATTCATTCCTTCCAAGTTGATGACTTGTTATTGAGAACTCGTGCATTTCGTTCCTTCCAAATTTCCGAGCAGATAAGCATGATGGTTGATCGTAGACCCAACAAATAAGCATGATGGCTCTTGTGATTTTCGATTCTTTACGTGCACGAAAGAGATGTCATGTCATTCATCAAACCACTTGGTGTCGCGTTACTGGTCACATCCATTCGGTTCTGAAAGGTGAAGACCAAACTAGCTTGACTTAGAGGGTTTAGCTTAGGATCTTGAGCAAGAGTGGAAGGACTAAAAGGAATTTATTCCGGTAACTCATAATCTCTCTCTTTTGTGTATTCAAATGACTAGCTACTTTTCATGTTTTTTTTTGTCTACACATGTCCAATTCAATTGATATATGATGGATTTTGTTACTGTAGTTTTATCTTAGACGAGCAAGAACACAAGCTCATACAAGAAGTGAACGGCTATATGTTGAGAGAATCTTGTAGGATCTAGTCCACGTCTACCTTGCTATAGCATCCACCGCAAACTGCAAGGTCTTGGGAAGGAGACGATACTATTTATGGATGTCGCTAGTGCGGCGCGGTGCAGCTAGCACGCGAGGAGGGCAGCATGCAAGAAAGAAATTATTGGCGCGTACGGCGCGGTCGCTGTTCACTCCCGATCGGGACCTCTCGGTCCTTTTGGACGCACGTACCCGGCGTGCAATAAGTGGCCGGCCGCCTACCGCCTTCAGATCGTCTCTCCTCCGGCCCGGAGAGGAAGACGACCGAGAACCCGGACACAAAACGAGTCACGGCAGCGCACGTCAGACCTGTCACGCACACATTCATGCATGTACAGGTACATCTCCATCCTATTAATATAATATATTTCTTTTAGGAAAATGATTCAACTCCCCCGGGGGATGGAGCGTTCTCAGCCTCCGCCTTGGTTGGGCGACGCGTGTCCGGTCCAAAACGTGGGTCCCACCAGTACATCTTATCCCCACGTGTTCTTCCTCCTCCGATCGTTCTCCCAGAGATCAAACTCTCTCTCCAACTACCCATCGAGCATCGATCTCTCCTCCACTCTACGCAGCGAAGCTGGCTGGCTGGCCGCCGCCGCCGGGGAACCCATGGGCCGCCGCTGCACACGCTACCGATGACGCTGGTTGGCCGATGCGCGCCGCGACCCATGGCCGGCCGCCGCGACCAGAGTCGCCCGCCTCGCCACCGCACGCCTCGTCCCATCGCCGGCCGCCACGACCAGCGTCTTCCGCCACGCCACCGCAAGCCGGCCGGCCGTCGCGCGTCTGGCGCACCCCTTGTCCTGGAGCCCGCGGGCTGCCTCTCCCTGCTAGTCCCGGTGCTCGTCGCTGTGCAAAGGCCCCGCCTCTGCTCGACCCGCGCGCCACGCTGTCTGCTCCCACTCCGGCCAACGGCTCCGCGGCTCATCTCCATCCCCATGGAACTACCTCCAGCTTCGTCGCTCCCAACGGAGGTGCTACATACGACAGCTCACGACTTCAGGAGTTGCTGTTCACGGTGCTGCTACCTTTGGCGTCTGGCATTGCTACGGGTCGAGTCCGGGTTAGGAGTTTTGCTGCCTCCATCTCGCGCTCCTCTGCTTCGTTAGGAGTTTTGCTGCCTTAGGCCTGCGGTGTTGCTCCCCTGCGGAGGTCGGTTTTGCTATTTAAGGTGTCTAGTATTGCTACCGGCGGAGGGTGGATTTTTGCTACCATAGGTATAGGGCGTTGCTACTAGCAGCTTGTGGCGTTGCTGTCATGGACGGACGGAGTTGCTGCAACCTCGGACGGCGTTGCTGCCGGCTGCAGGCGATGTCTCCGTTGATGTCTTAGATGATTTGCAACATATGAATAAAAAAATTTGCTACAATTTATTTGCGGTTTTGCTACATATGCGTAATATGTTTGCTACGTGGTCTCCGGCGAGGCCTCCGGCGAGGCCAGCCTTTTTATTTTCTTTTCTGAACGAACCGTTTTTTGCTTCAGGCATTTGCTGCCGGGGGTGATTTTTTGCTGCCGGGAGATGTTTTTTTGCTACATGCAAATCTAACCGTCAAAATGGTTTATCCGACGGCTGGGGACCCGGGGCTGGGGAATCGGATCCCCCGGGGACGCCTAGCCAGTTTCCACGATGCCGGGCGTCCCCCGGGGATCCGATTTCCGCCCCCGGGTCCCCGACCGTTGGATCGGCTATCTTGTACGGTCAGATCTACTGTTACCGGATGCAGCAAAAAAATATCTTCCGGCAGCAAAAAATAACCCGCTTTTGCTACATTGTAGCAAAAAACGGTTCAGCCACGAAATCAAATAAAAAGGCTAAGCTCGCCGGAGATTCGCCGGAGACCTCGCCGGCGAGCTCATAGCAAAAAAATTATGCTATTGTAGCAAAAACAGATATAAACGGAAAGTCACCAGAGACATCACCGGAGACCCCGGATTGTACAATGGTAGCAAAACCACATAAAAAGTTGTAGCAAAAAAAAATACTAATTCAACGAAAACTTTCCGACCAAGACAAAGCAACACCGACACCTAATGTAGCAGAAACGACCTCCGTGGTAGCAAAACCCGGCTTCCGCCAGTAGCAACGTCAGGTAGCAAAGTCTGCCTTCGCTGATAGCAACCTCCAAGGCCTAAGGCAGCAAACTCCCAAAAATTCGCGAAAATATGCTTTATATTCTAGCACTGATTTCGCCTCCATCTAGCACTGATCTGAACGGCGGGGTTGGCGAGGCCGACGACGGAGGGCGCGAAGATGCGGGACATCCAGTGCTGGTTGGCGATGAAGTTGGAGAGCTAGAGCACCGCGCAGAAGCGGAGCGCGACGAAGCCCGCGGGCGAGGACGCGTACACGGCGGCCAGCGCGAGGGCGAGCGCGCAGACGAGGCTGGCGACCCCGGACGCGCGGCGCGGGCCGAGGAGGTCGCAGCGGAGCCCATGGCGAGGCGCCCGACGAGCGCGGCGGCGAGGGGAGGCGACGGCGGCGGCGGAGGCGTCGGACGGAGCGAGCACGAGTGTCGGGCGCGAGCGCAGGGAGGATGGGCGGCGC
The DNA here is from genome assembly GCF_022539505.1 of Lolium rigidum. Classification (NCBI taxonomy): domain Eukaryota; kingdom Viridiplantae; phylum Streptophyta; class Magnoliopsida; order Poales; family Poaceae; genus Lolium; species Lolium rigidum. The sequence goes on from NC_061513.1 coordinate 1,296,476, forward strand.
GGCGAAGGCGGCGAGAAGCGAGGCGAAGAGGGAGAGCCGAGGCGAGGTGGAAGGCCTGCGTGTGCGGCCGCGACGGCGCAAGAGGCCGCAGCTCCGTGGCGCGGCCCTCCGCGTCGACGCTAGCCGACCGGCTGCGGGCGGCGGCGACCAGCCGGTGGCGGCGGCGGCGCCGACTACGAGCCGGTGGCGCGCGAGAAGTTGGGGGCAGTCCGCGCGGGCGAGGAAGGCGGCGCTGGTCGCGGCGGCCGACCATGGGTCGTTGCGTGCGGTGGTCGCCGGCCAGCCGGCGGCGGCTTAGTAGTGCGGGCAGCGAGCCGGAGAGAGAAAAGGGATTGACTCCCCGGAACGAACGAGTGGAGGAGGAAGGTACGCGTGTGAGGATAAGAGAAACGGTGGGCCCAAGGAGACACGCGGCGCGCAGCCAAGACGGAGGATCGAAACGCTTCGTCCCCCGGGGGAACACAATCATTTTTAGGGCGTCCCCCGGGGGATCTGATTCCCTAGCCCCCGGGTCCCCAGCCGTCAGATCAACCATTTCGACGGTTAGATTTGCATGTAGCAAAAAAACACCTCCGGCAGCAAAAAACCACCCCCGGCAGCAAATGACTGAAGCAAAAAACGGTTCGTCCATGAATCAAAAGAAAAAGTCTAAGCTCGCCGGAGTCACGCCGGAGACCTCGTCGGAGACCCCGTAGCAAACATCTTACGCAGATGTAGCAAAATCGCAAATAAATTGCAGCAAAATTTTTTATTCATATGTTGCAAATCCTCATGACACGGACCTCGCCGGAGATAAGAACTCCAGCGGCGTGCAGCGCCGCCCAAGAGTGTAGCAACTCCACCCACCTACGGTAGCACTAGGTAGCACCGCCTCGAACCTCTGGTAGCAAAATCGAACATTTAAGGTAGCAAAATCCACTCTTCACCGGTAGCAACACCAGACACTAAAAGGTAGCAATGTCGGCCTCCGCCGGTAGCAATGCCAGCCTCCCAAGGTAGCAAAGCCGTCCTGCGCTGCTAGCAACGGCATGCGTCCAATGTAGCAATTGAACCGCCGCAAGCAATTCTCGTAGGTGTGTGGGGCTGGCGCATGTAGGTGTTTGTAGCACCAACAACCCCTACCTTGGTAGCACCTCTGGCCAACAAGAAGGTTGAGGATGACGACTGGACGGAGGAAGTTGAGGGAGGAATATGGCGGCGGTCAGAGGATAGGTTGCCCGGAGGACGACGAGGTCGGGCGCGTGGCGGCGGGGAGCCATGCCGCGCGGCGGCGGGGATTCATGGCGCGCTGGCTGGCGAGATTTGCGGCCAAGGGCCATGGCACCAAGCTACTGGAGAGCGGGATCCGGCAGCGGGGAAACGGCCGGCGAACGGCGAGGTCGAGGGCATCCGCGCCGGAGCTGCCGGAAAGCGGCCGGCGACAAATCTCACGGGAAAAAGTAGGTGCGCCGGGAGGATAAGGAAGAAAGGAGAAGTTATGGGGCCCACCCACGTGGAGTTGTTTCATGCGTCGTTCACTCGTCTGCGTCCGCCCGATGGCTCTAATCCGACGGCTAAGCACCAGGAGGTTGCAGAGCGTGAAATCCCCCGGGGGAGAACAATCATTTGTGTTCCCCCGGGGGACGGACCGTCCCGCAACCTCCTCCTTCCGCGCGTGACGCGTGTCCGTGATACGTCTCCGACGTATCGATAATTTCTTATGTTCTATGCCATATTATTGATGATACCTACATGTTTTATGCACACTTTATGTCATATTCGTGCATTTTCTGGAACTAACCTATTAACAAGATGCCGAAGTGCCGCTCTCGTTTTCTGCTGTTTTTGGTTTCGTAAATCCTAGTAACGAAATATTCTCGAATTGGACGAAACGAAGACCCAGGGGCCTATTTTTCCACGGAGCTTCCGGAAGACCGAAGAACATACGAAGTGGGGCCACGAGGTGGCGACACCACAAGGCGGCGCGGCCAAGGGGGCCCGCGCCGCCCTATGGTGTGGGCCCCTCGTCGTGCCCCCGACTCGCCCTTCCGCCTACTTAAAGCCTCCATCGCGAAACCCCCGATGCGAAAAACCACGATACGGAAAACCTCATCGAGACGCCGCCGCCGCCGATCCCATCTCGGGGATTCTCGGAGATCTCCTCCAAGCACTCCGCCGGAGAGGGGATTCATCTCCCGGAGGACTCTACACCGCCATGGTCGCCTCCGGAGTGATGAGTGAGTAGTTCACCCTCGGACTATGGGTCCATAGCAGTAGCTAGATGGTTGTCTTCTCCTCATTGTGCTTCATTGTTGGATCTTGTGAGCTTCCTAACATGATCAAGATCATCTATCTCGTAATTCTATATGTTGTGTTTGTCGGGATCCGATGGATAGAGAATACCATGTCATGTTAATTATCAAGTTATTACATATGTGTTGTTTATGATCTTGCATGCTCTCCGTTACTAGTAGAGGCTCTGCCAAGTTTTTGCTTTTAACTCCAAGAGGGAGTATTTATGCTCGATAGTGGGTTCATGCCCGCATTGACACCGGGACCGTGACAGTAAAGTTCTAAGGTTGTGTTGTGCTATTGCCACTAGGGATAAAACATTGGCGCTATGTCCGAGGATGTAGTTGTTGATTACATTACGCACCATACTTAATGCAATTGTCTCGTTGTTAGCAACTTAATACCGGAGGGGGTTCGGATGATAACCTCGAAGGTGGACTTTTTAGGCATAGATGCAGATTGGATGGCGGTCTATGTACTTTGTCGTAATGCCCAATTAAATCTCACTATACTTATCATGTCATGTATGTGCATTGTTATGCCCTCTCTATTTGTCAATTGCCCGACCGTAATTTGTTCACCCAACATGCTTTTATCTTATGGGAGAGACACCTATAGTGAACCGTGGACCCCGGTCCATTCTTTTAATACTGAAATACAAATCTGCCGCAATACTTGTTTTACTATTTTCTCTGCAAACAATCATCTTCCACACAATACGGTTAATCCTTTGTTACAGCACGCCGGTGAGATTGACAACCTCACCGTTTCGTTGGGGCAAAGTACTTTGGTTGTGTTGTGCAAGTTCCACGTTGGCGCCGGAATCCCCGGTGTTGCGCCGCACTACATCCCGCCGCCATCAACCTTCAACGTGCTTCTTGGCTCCTCCTGGTTCGATAAACCTTGGTTTCTTTCTGAGGGAAAACTTGCTGCTGTGCGCATCATACCTTCCTCTTGGGGTTGCCCAACGAACGTGTGAAATACACGCCATCAAGCTCATTTTCTGGCGCCGTTGCCGGGGAGATCAAGACACGCTGCAAGGGGAGTCTCCACTTCTCAATCTCTTTACTTTGTTTTTGTCTTGCTTTATTTTATTTACTACTTTGTTTGCTGCATTATATCAAAACAAAAAAAAATTAGTTGCTAGTTTTACTTTATTTACCGTCTTGCACTCTATATCAAAAACACAAAAAAATTAGTTTACTTGCATTTACTTTATCTAGTTTGCTTTATTTACTACTGCTAAAATGGCCAACCCTGAAAATACTAAGTTGTGTGACTTCACAAGCACAAATAATAATGATTTCCTATGCACACCTATTGCTCCACCGGCTACTACAGCAGAATTCTTTGAAATTAAACCTGCTGTACTTAATCTTGTCATGAGAGAGCAATTTTCTCGGTGTTAGTTCCGATGATGTCGCTGCCCATCTCAATAATTTTGTTGAATTATGTGAAATGCAAAAATATAAAGATGTAGATGGTGACATTATAAAATTAAAATTGTTCCCTTTCTCATTAAGAGGAAGAGCTAAAGATTGGTTGCTATCTCCGCCTAAGAATAGTATTGATTCCTGGACTAAATGCAAGGATGCTTTTATTGGTAGATATTATCCCCCCGCTAAAATTATATCTTTGAGGAGTAGCATAATGAATTTTAAACAATTAGATAATGAACATGTTGCTCAAGCTTGGGAAAGAATGAAATCTTTGGTTAAAAATTGCCCAACCCATGGACTGACTACTTGGATGATCATCCAAACCTTCTATGCAGGACTAAATTTTTCTTCGCGGAATTTATTGGATTCAGCTCTGGAGGTACCTTTATGTCCATCACTCTTGGTGAAGCAACAAAGCTTCTTGATAATATGATGGTTAATTACTCTGAATGGCATACAGAAAGAGCTCCACAAGGTAAGAAGGTAAATTCTGTTGAAGAATCCTCTTCCTTGAATGATAAGGTTGATGCTATTATGTCTATGCTTGCGAATGATAGGACTAATGTTGATCCTAATAATGTTCCATTAGCTTCATTGGTTGCCCAAGAAGAACATGTTGATGTAAACTTCATTAAAAATAATAATTTCAACAACAATGCTTATCTAACAATTCTAGTAATAACTATAGGCCATATCCTTATAATAATGGTAACGGTTATGCTAATTCTTATGGGAATTCTTACAACAATAATAGGAATACACCCCCTGGACTTGAAGCTATGCTTAAAGAATTTATTAGTACACAAACTGCCTTTAACAAATCTGTTGAGGAAAAGCTCAATAAAATTGATATTCTTGTTTCTAGAGTTGATAGTCTTGCCTCCGATGTTGATCTTTTGAAATCGAAAGTTATGCCTAATAGGGATATTGAAAATAAAATTGTTACTACAGCAAATGCCATCCAAGTTAGAATTAATGAGAATATAAGATTAATGGCTCGAACCGCGTGCTAGGTGGGATAGAGAAGAAAATGAAAAACTAGCTAAAGAGAAAAATGTAGCTAAAGTTTGGACTATTACCACCACTAGCAATGCTAATGATTCACATGTTGCTGCACCTCCTACTATTAATGGTAAAATAATTGGTGTTGGCAATGCTTCTACTTCTAGTGCAAAGCGCGCAAAATTACCCGAAACCGCTAAAACTCACTGAAACCGCTTGTGATAAAACTCGCTGAAATTTTTTCCAACCTTGGGGATGATAATCCCATTGCTTTAGATTGTAATGATTTAGATTTTGATGATTGCCACATCTCTGAAGTTATAAAGTTCTTGCAAAAACTTGCTAAGAGTCCCAATGCTAGTGCTATAAATTTGGCTTTCACAAAACATATTACAAATACTCTCATAAAAGCTAGAGAAGAGAAACTAAAACTTGAAACTTCTATTCCTAGAAAACTAGAGGATGGTTGGGAGCCCATCATTAAAATGAGAGTCAAAGATTTTGATTGTAATGCTTTATGTGATCTTGGTGCAAGTATTTCGTTATGTCTAAAAAAGTCTATGATATGCTTGACTTGCCACCATTGAAAAACTGTTATCTTGGATGTTAATCTCGCTGATAATGCTAAAAGAAACCTTTGGGGAAAGTTGATAATGTTCATATTATGGTTAACAATAACCTTGTCCCCGTTGATTTTGTTGTCTTGGATATTGAATGCAATGCATCTTGCCCCATTATATTGGGAAGACCTTTTCTTCGAACCGTTGGTGCTACTATTGATATGAAGGAAGGTAATATTAAATATCAATTTCCTCTCAAGAAAGGTATGGAACACTTCCCTAGAAAGAGAATGAAGTTACCTTATGATTCTATTATTAGAACAAATTATGATGTTGATGCTTCATCTCTTGATGTTATTTGAGTTACACTTTCTGCGCCTAGCTGAAAGGCGTTAAAGAAAAGCGCTTATGGGAGACAACCCATGTTTTTACTACAGTATTTTTATTTTATATTTGTGTCTTGGAAGTTGTTTACTACTGTAGCAACCTCTCTTTATCTTAGTTTTATGTTTTGTTGTGCCAAGTAAAGTCTTTGATAGTAAAGTAAGTACTAGATTTGGATTACTGCGCAGTTCCAGCATTTCTTTGCTGTCACGAATCTGGGTCTATCTCCCCGTAGGTAGCTCAGAAAATTAAGCCAATTTACGAGCATGATCCTCAGATATGTACGCAACTTTCATTCAATTTGAGCATTTTCGTTTGAGCAAGTCTCGGTGGCCTAATAAAATCCATCTTTACGGACTCGTTCTGTTTTGACAGATTCTGTCTTTTATTTCGCATTGCCTCTTTTGCTATGTTGGATGAATTTCTTTGATCCACTAATGTCCAAGTAGCTTTATGCAATGTCCAGAAGTGTTAAGAATGATTGTGTCACCTCTGAACATGTGAATTTTTATTATGCACTAACCCTCTAATGAGTTGTTTCGAGTTTGGTGTGGAGGAAGTTTTCAAGGATCAAGAGAGGAGTATGATGCAATATGATCAAGGAGAGTGAAAGCTCTAAGCTTGGGGATGCCCCGTGGTTCACCCCTGCATATTCTAAGAAGACTCAAGCGTCTAAGCTTGGGGATGCCCAAGGCATCCCCTTCTTCATCGACAACATTATCGTGTTCCTCCCCCGAAACTATATTTTTATTCCGTCACATCTTATGTACTTTACTTGGAGCGTCGGTTTGTTTTTGTTTTTTGTTTTGTTTGAATAAAATGGATCCTAGCATTCACTTTATGGGAGAGAGACACGCTCCGCTGTAGCATATGGACAAATATGTCCTTAGGCTCTACTCATAGTATTCATGGCGAAGTTTCTTCTTCGTTAAATTGTTATATGGTTGGAATTGGAAAATGCTACATGTAGTAAATTGCTATAATGTCTTGGATAATTTGATACTTGGCAATTGTTGTGCTCATGTTTAAGCTCTTGCATCATATACTTTGCACCCATTAATGAAGAAATACTTAGAGCTTGCTAATTTGGTTTGCATATTTGGTTTCTCTAGAGTCTAGATAACATCTAGTATTGAGTTTTGAACAACAAGGAAGACGGTATGGAGTCTTATAATGTTTACCATATGTCTTTTATGTGAGTTTTGCTGTACCGTTCATCCTTGTGTTTGTTTCAAATAACCTTGCTAGCCTAAACCTTGTATC
>NC_061513.1:1303494-1322914 GCF_022539505.1 Lolium rigidum
CGCGCGGCCCCCCGGGCCGCGCCGCCCTATGGTGTGGGGCCCTCGGGCCTCCACCTCACTTGTCCTTCTGGCTCCGTCAGTATTCTGGGAAAATAGGCCCTTTCGTCAAAATCCCGAGGTTTTTCCTGAAAGTTTGATTTCTGCACAAAAACGAGACACCGTAACAGCTTACTGAAAACAGCGTTAGTCCGTCTTAGTTGCATCCAAAATACACAAATTAGAGGCAAAACAATAGCAAAAGTGTTCGGGAAAGTAGATACGTTTTGGACGTATCATAACACATGTACCATAATAAACGTGATCAAGTCTCGGATCCGAACTTTAGTCCCTCGAGTGGGATTGGCCCTGTAAACGCTGCTTGCAGCATTCTCTTTGGCATCATATCTAGGGTTTTGTAAGATAGCGGGAAAACTTGACATTGGATCTTCTGGTGCGAGGGCCAACGAGGAAAGATACATAGATGGCATGCCAAGGCATCTTAAGTTGCGGGACGAAAGAACTTTCTAGCTTCGAGTGACCGAAGAGGGAAGGAAAATGCTTGCGGCAAAGTATGAAAATTTTGTTCTTCTACACCCGGTTTGGGCTCCTAGGTCACGACGCGAGGAAGGAAGTGAAGGATATGGGAAGTGAAATATCCGCAACACCGTACATGGATGCTCACAAATCCAAGGGACTTTGTCTCGTGTTCCCCATGACGTGACGAGTGTTCAAGTAGGGGGGGAAATGATGCTATGCCGATGAAGAGACGTTGTCTCATGAGGCCTTGTTTGGATGCGGATGATGACACCGCCGACACGACGGCTAGCGCCCAATGAAAACAAATGTTGAGGAAGAGGCAAGGAAGGAAGATATGACCAACAACGCTAGAAGGAACCTCGATCTTGGTGATCGTGCAATGGAGATGAAGGAGGGGGATAATATTACCACACCCAATGACAAATAGATGGAGGTGCCCACACCTCCCTTGCCCACCGTCATATAATGACCGCTTGGCTTTTTTTTTGCAGGGTGCCCATTTTTATCGAGTACAATGGTATACACTCATCATACGTGTATTTGTCGAGTGCCCGCCCAAAGGCACTCAACAAACAGCTAGATAGAATGTGCGCTCATTTCCCCCTCTCTCGCTCTCAGTAAGCTACAGTCCCTGACTGTTTCTTCCTCCCCTCCGGGCCGCTCCTTCCTCCTCTCCGCCGGAATAGCCGGCCGGAGATGGAGAGGAGATGGTGCCGGCTGTAGATATTTAGGATCTTCTTCTTGTTTTTGTCCCTTTGTGGCGTCTTGGAGCTGCACTCGGATCTAGGCGGCAAGATCTGGGGGTTAGGGTTTTCCTGCTCACTGCCATGGCGCCGGTGGTTGGACCACGGAGTCGAGGAGGAAGCCACAGTCTCCGCAAATAAAGTAGGAGCCGCGGATCTTCTGTTGATGCTGAGGTGCTGCGAAGCAGAGCCTCCCCTGGCCGGCCATGGAGGCAAGGGGGAGGGGCGATGCTTCCTACGGCACACGACGGCGCTTCTTCTGGCTGGCCGTGGAGGCGAGGAGGAGAGGCGAAGCGGTGTGCTCTTCCCGGCGGAGCAGAGATCCAGGTACTTCTCTCTGACTCCAGGTTTGGTGAATTCCTGGGCTGCTCTTCTCCCTCCTTGTGGTCGTGGAGATAGACAGGAGGGTGTGAGCCCCAGAGTTCATCGATCTGGAGTTACGAGGCACACCGGTGAGCGTGCGGTGCTCACCACGACTGAAGCTCTCAATCGGCGGCAGATCTCAAGCTTCAGCGTCTTCAACCCACGCTATCTTTGGCCAAGGGGGCCTCTCCGCACCTCGGAAGCTGCTCTGGGGAGAATCAACTTCCTCCAGGCCTTAGAGCTGAGGCGGAAGATCTTTGATCTCGGCATGGTGATCCATACTGGTGACGAACCAAGTGGCGTAGTCCCCGGCGTCGTCGCCGACGACCGTGCTCCGAGATCCAGTTATCGACGCGGTGGAGAAGAAGGACCTGATTGCTTTTTTCTTTATCTTTCTAGGATCCTTCTTGTAAAACTACAAGGCTCTTGTGCTAATGTTACTTATGCCAAGGTCCTTTCTATAATTATACCCACCGACTAATAGAGCTTCTCGATCCTTCGGGGCCTTATCTGTTAAAAAAAACAGCTAGATGCCAACCAGCTATTTACCGAGTTTTGGCGCTCAGGCAACGTGCCCCCATTCGGTAGTGTTTTGTATTAGTAGTATTGTATACTTATACCTGGTTCTTGTAGGGTAGGGATGGAAACGAGATCCCACATATATCTCACTCATAGTTTATTTTAAGTTTTTCATTTCAAAATTTAAGACGAATTTTAAACCATAAACATAATTAAGAAGAAATAGAAGTTTCATATTAACTAGAATGTAGACTAGATCTGAACGAAACAGGATTGTAGGGTATCTTCTGTGAGATGTGTAGCCCCCACAATCTTCCACATCAGCTTGCCTGCAACAGCAACGCTGCTAAGAGCAAGTACAATAGAGTCCAGTCAGCTGACTATAAGATATTAAATAATATATTTTAGATGAGTTGGAGGAGAGAGAAGAGGAGAGAGAAGGGAGGTGGGCTACTATGCAATAGCCAGCTCTTGCACGTGCTCCTAGGCACCTTGTGAGAGTGAAATGTGGGCCATATATTAGTAAACTACTACATTTTTATAGCCAACTATTGTACATGTTAGCTACTACCTCCGTTCCAAGGAATAAGGCGCACGCGTATTCCAAGACGAATTTTGACCATAAAATTTGAGCAACCAAATTTTGGTTATATTATATTTAATTCGTATCGTTGGATTCGTATTGAAAAGCACTTTCTAATGATGTTAATTTTATACAAACAATCTTTATATATTTAAAGTAATACTTAGTCAAACGAAAAGCACGTAAAACGAGGGCGCCTTATTCCTTGAATCGGAGGTAGTATATGATGACTACAAATGATATGACATCTTGTTATAGCCAACTGTTAGCTATACTATTGAAATTGCTCTAACGAGTCTTTCTGCCCAGTTAATCCGATCATTCGGGTGCTGATTGGTCCCTAACATCTGACCTGGAAAAGACAGAGCCGATCAGTGTCGGGCTCAGCACACCCAGGCCCATTCTACTTCTGATAAAATTGAACTCACACCACCTTCCAGCAACTGTGAAAAACAACGCTGTGAGCAGCGTCGTGCTGGTGCGTCGACCTTACCGCATCGGTGGATCTAGCATCCCAGCTGTCCAGGCTTCCGGCTGGCCAACAAGTCTATTTTCGCCTCTATTTTATATATATTTGACAAGAAAATTTTCAAAATAAGCTTATTTGCCCAGGCTTCACAATTTTCTTGGGTTCACAGTAGCAGCTGGATAGGCCGGGTTGAGTTTGTCTCTCTTCCATTCTCTCTCTCTCGAAGGGATGCCGGAGATGAACTGGCTCAAGGGCCACCGAAATTAAATTTGCTCGAGACGGGTGCAAAGTCATGCTAGGTCATACCTTTTCCTTGGCATCTCGTCGTCTCGTCTACGTACTCCTCAATCCTCATTCAGCTCGATGCAGCAGCGCTAGCTAGCATCACTCCGTTGCATACTCCAAGTCTACTATTGTTCTCTTTTGCCATGAATCGGATATTTTCTCCCAAGTTTTCTAACCTGTAGATTTCGGATCAGCAGGTATAGCTGTGTCGTAAAGGGTCACTAGAAACTTTCTCCCAGGTTCTCTTTTTTTTTGCATATCAGATGTGGTAGGCTTTCTTTCCCTTTTCTCCCATCAGCAACACGGATTTTCCCATGCATTCATCGGCGCACCACGAAAACCACTCAAACTAAATGGGGAGTAGAACAGTACTAAAGCAGGACGCGACGGAGGAGAGACAATAATTGGGTGAATCATGTCATAGATCCTCCACTGAACCTTCCGTGGCATCGGATCCTTGGCCTCCTTTTCAGTTGAACTAGATGCGACAACTGTAGCTGACTGCATGTGCATGCGCCACAGGCGGTGCATTTTCGATTTTGCTGTATATGCGCATTCGTGGGAACGGATCGATCGGTTCTTCATGGAAGGATCTTTACCGGTTTTATCCCTCCTGACCACACCGGTTTACAGTAGCTGACAAACAGTCAAGCATGAAATAATAACTTAATTGTGTGACGTGGCAGTGATTAACCATAGTCGACGCAAGCTGCTTGTTGTTCTTCTAATTTTTCTTACATGCACCTTAGAAGGTGTAGGACATTTTTTTCTGGGAAAAGATCCGGATCTATTCCTAGACTTCGCAAGAACAAGAAGTACAAAACACCTTAAATATAATAAAATTACATCGAAGTTCTTAGACTACCTAGAGACAACTACTACTTTCAGGGCGAGCTAGCCCCGATGCGCCATTATTGCCACTCCTTTACCTGAGCCGCTCCGACGTTGTTGACGACAATCGATAAGTCTTCAAGCACGTGCCCCTAAGGACAAGCGTCCCAGAGGCAAAGTTGTCGAATCCTTGAATTGATATGAATCTTCTAACACCAAAATTATAACACACGTAGACTGGACGGGATCCTCCACTCCTGAAAAGCGATGATCACGAATCATCAACCTCCTCAACCCCCCCCCCCCCACACCGAAATCGCCGCCGATAAGGTGAACGAGGAGGCGGGTATAAGTTATTCTTTTTCTGCACAACACCGCCATAGCCAGTACAAAGACAATGCGATGCGTCCGCGCGTTGGGCGTAGCGTGCGATCCAAACAGACACGCGGACACGGATCGCTGTCCGGGTGTCCGTGCGGCCACCCAAACGACCTAAAACGGACGGCCCAGCGCGTCCGGTTGGGTCGCCGCGTTGGAGATGCCCTTAACGAATGAGTAGGCGCAATGGTCCAATATGCTTGTTGGCGCAACGTAATGAGAGGGGCGCGGAAGGTCTCCCCTACGCCTACGCCAAGTCTGGCAGCTGGACGTCGAACCCCTCCCACTTGGCTAGCTCGTCCTGCTCAGCCATATTTGCGGCCTCCTCTTCGCTCGGCTCGAGCGGCTCCTCCTCCTCTTCCCAACAGTCTGTTTCAGCGTATATTCATTGCCATCGTAGCTGCAACCGTCGTTGTGTCCGTGCAGGTAATGGGTATCGCCTAGGTACGTGGCGCAACGCCGTGGATTGAACTCCTACGAGTCGAAGATGTACCAGGCGTACGCGTCTTGCACCAGCGCATGGTCGACCGCCATATTAGGCAGGAGAAGGTCCAGCTGGCACCGCATATCATCGCGTCGTGCTCGCCTTTACTGTGGCACGAACGACACCGGCATCCTCCGGGAGTTTAAAAGGAAACCCGATGGCTGGTTAACCTTAAGCCATGACACGATCGTCCCCATCTCGTACAAGTACGACCGTTATCCTGCTTCCATGTGGGCCTGGGGCGACATAGAGAGGACAGTGCGGTGCATGTTGCGTCCATGGAGATGCATTTCTAGCCAAAAGAAACTGACCTCTTTTAAAAGATCCCTATTTTTTTCGTAAAATAACCTTTTTTATTTGGGTCCATGCTAGGTTTTTTTTAGGGAAGCAAACTCAATTGCACAGGGATGTGCAGTGGGCGCGAGGCTTTTGCAAGGGCTGTTTGTCAGTGGGCGAGGCCTGTGGGATGGGCAGGCCTGGTTGACACCTGTGTGTGTCCAGGACTGGGTGGAAGAATGGGCCTGAAGCTACCGCGGCCAGACACAGGAGGCTAGAAGTAGTTCAGACTCTTCCTCTGGACTGCATGCGTCGTAGAGTGGGTCTTCCTTTTCTGTTCCCTCGATCACCTCGTCGGCCTGCTCTGCATCGGCGAGGCGGACGCACAGACGGTATTGTACGGCCACGGGTAACGACCTGCATCAGCGCCTGTCCCCTATCACGTGCCTACGCTGCTGCGCTGGGTGTCACACTTTGCAATTTTTACCACTCAACTATATGCTACTCTATAAAAAAAACTTATGCTACTCTAAAATTTCCCCCGTTAGATGCTCTACTATGCAGCGCGTGCTCGGGCGATAAAAAGGTTCCTCCGTCGAGCGCGCCAAAGTATAGCACGCGCGCCGACGAAAAACAACTTCTACACTACTATGCATTCAACAAGATCAAGCACTCACATAATCAGGAAACAAATGATCTACCGTAGTTTAAATGGGCACAAAGTGCAACACACACATCATATAGTTCAAGAACGACAAATAACATGACGTAGTTCAACAACGACACACAATATATGGTTCAAATGGACACAAAGTGCAACACACAATTTGCATATCACAAATACATCTCACACTTCCGCATTTTCCAAGTCATCACCTTCTTTTGCTTCTTCTTCATTGACATCTTGGGTTGAAGGAGGAATGGTAGGATCCATCGAGGCAACAAATGGCTCCCATGGCTCCATCCACACCACTCACCGATGCTCCCATAGTCCCTCCGAAGACTCCTCCATAGCTTGGTCCTCCCATGCCGGACATGCCTCCAAAGCCTCCCATGCCGGGCATGCCTCCCGTGGCGGGCATGCCTCCCATGATGGCCATGCCTCCCATACCGATCATGCCTCCCATGCCGCCTCCAAACATGGGCAAGCCTCCTCCAAATATGCCGGACGTGGGTGTGTTCATGTTGGCTACCAACAATTTCTTCTTGTCCAACACTTCGTCGCGAGCAAGTTTGACATACTCCTTTTGCCTCTCATCCATGTGGGAAGTATTCATCAAGAAAACTTTCCTCTCCTCCTCCACTAGGCGTAGATGCTCCTCGTTGGCTTGTCTCTTCTCCTCTAAAGTCAACTTCCTCTCCTCATTGGCGGCAAGCCTCTCCTCCAAAGCGGCTCTCCGAGCCTCCATAGCATCCATAGCCTCTTTCTCCAAGTTTCTTGCCACCTTCCTATATTCATTTGCTTGCAACCTTGCATTTGCAATCCTTTCCATAGCAATGGCAATGTCATCATCTCCGGCCTTCTTTCCCTTCATATCTTTGGCGGTCTTCCTACCAAGCACATTCCTCATTCCATTGTTCACCGAGTGAGGAGTGGATCTTCTATTCTTGCATTCGTCACTTGAATCATCATCATCAATGATTGTTGCATCACCGGTTGCATTGGCGGCCATGGTTGCCGCATCCAATTTCCCTAGGGTCTTCCACTTTTCTTCATTCCCTACCACTTCATAGCAATGATTGAAAGGATCTTATGCCGCACCTAGAGGGGGGGTGAATAGGTGCTAACCAATTTTTAGTTCTTTTTCAATTTAGGCTTGACACAAAGGTAAATTCTCTAGATATGCAACTAAGTGAATTAATTTACCTATATGACAAGGTAACCAACTAAGCAAGATATAGCTACGCAATATATAGGAGATAGAATAGAATAGAGGTAACCGAGAGTGGAGCACGTGATGACACGAAGATGATTCCCGTAGTTCCCTTCCTTTGCAAGAAGGTACGTCTACGTTTGGAGGAGTGTGGTTGCTACGAAAGCCAAACCAACAGCCACGAAGGCTTCACTCGGATCTCCCGTGAGCAACGCCACGAAGGCCTAGCCCACTTCCACTAAGGGATTTCCTCGAGGCGGAAACCGGGCCTTTACAAAGTTCTTGGGGCACACATCCACAACCGAATTGGAGGCTCCCAAATCCGTAACAACACAACAATCAACAACAATACATCAACACAAATCAACTAGGGATCCAAAGAGGAACACTAGTAAGAGGGCCCTCAAACAAATGAGGGGGAAATGTAAATCGCTTCGGTGAGGATGTAGATCGGCGTCTTCTCCTTCGAATCTCCAAAGATCAAGAGCTTTGGTTGGGGGAGGAAGGAGATCTTGCAAATCTTGTGTTCTTGAGGTGGCTCTAATGGTGGTGAAGCTTGGCAGATTTTTGTGCAATGATTGAGCAAGGAGCAAGGTAGAAGAAGGGGGTATAAATACCCCCTTCCAATTTCCAGCCGTTGGAACTTCCGGGGGGCCAGATAATCCGGCCTAAGTTAGGGCCGGATAATCCGACCCCCCCCCCCTGGAAAATCCGTCTCCGGGGGAAATCCGGCCAAATATCCGGCCAAATGTCCGGCCCCTGTCCAGAGCTGCTTTAACTTTGGTCCTTAGCCGATTTCGAGGGGGCCGGATATTTTGGAAATATCCGGCCCGGATTATCCGGCCCTGGGGAAAATCCGGGCAATTATCCGGCCCATGTCCAGGGTGTACTGAGCCACAAATCCTCAAGTCCTTAGCCGAAAAATGGGGGCCGGATATTTTGGAAATATCCGGCCCGGATTATCCGGCCTGGTGATCCTCGTTATGACTTCTTTTTGACACGACTTACAACATCCATCACACATATATATGTATCTATATAATCCATGTACCACTTAAACAAACATTAGTGTATCACATACATTGACATCAAACACAAAAAACATAATATGAGAGATGTTCTTTCAATCTCCCCATTTTTGGTGTTTGATGACAATATACGGATTTGCAAGAGAATCACTATAGAGTCAAGCATGATGGCAAAACATAGAGGCACACCCCCTACATGTGTGCATATAAGTAATTTGCATTTGAATACAAATACACAACACATAGGTGCGGGGTGCCTCAACACAAGAGATATCCAACATGAGCTCTAACAAGAGAGACATAGACATATATGAGGTTGAGATAAGGTGATAGAAATCATACCCATATGGCGATATATAATACGGAGATATAGCATCACACACAATATAATAACCTTGATCTCAACATATAGAAATCCGAAAACCTTAACAATGTCTCACACCACATGGCACATAGTTTGAAACGAAACACAACCAAACCAAATAGTTCAAATAAGAGGGAACACAAGCAATAAAGGAATGATAAACGCAAATGCTTGTGCCCAAACCATGCAAATCCCCGAGAGAATTCCTAATAGAACACTTCTCCCCCTTTGGCATCGAGATGCCAAAAAGGGGACAAGCGCGATGCTACTCGCCCCATGGAGATCACTCGGAGCCATCTTCATCATCGGACTGGTACACCTCTTCCTCTTCTTCATCTTCAGTGTCAGGGGCATCCAGAGAGCGGCGAGTGTAGTTGGCCCTTTGAATGCAGTCCTCAAGATCATTCCACGGAACTCGTGAAGAATGCCACCCACCGTAACTCGGGTGAACCGGAGGCCGAGGCGGAGGTCCTTGCTCACCACCGAGCTTATGAAGAATGACCGCCCGAGTATGCTGAATCTCGAACGCTCACGGCCGGCCGCATAGTTCTCCTTATGGATCTCAATATTCATGCAAAGAATATGACGCTGAAACCAACTAAGCTTCTTCACTTGTCTCTTCATGGCAGGAAGATCAGCATGGCGAGCAGGAGCAAAACCACTAGAGCGAGCATCTCCCATAAAGGAGTCAGGAGCAGGTGCAGCATGAGGAACCGGCTTAAGCTTGTAAGCCTTCTTGACAGTGTGCTTCACCAATGGGAACCGGCTCAAGTCTTCATTCATAGACACAGAGTTGTTGATGAGGAGCTAGATATATGGTGCATAAGGTTTGGTGGTCCGGGAGACCATGGCATCATGAATCTCATTGAAGATGAAGTCCATGACATCAAGAGAGAAGTCACGTTCCTCATTAGGATCACGAGCACACTTAAGACTGAGGTGCATAAGATCCACAAGAGCTCCCCGGAGTGCATCATTGTTTCCACCACTTGGAGCAATGGTGGCTCGATAGAAACGGAGCAACTGACCGTAGATGGGAAGCAGCCCCTTGGTAGTACCAACTGCACCAAAAGAGTTATAGAGATCAAACAGCACATTCTTATCCGTCTTCTGAGGACCATGGAGGCGACGGCCTCCTTCTTCAGGAAGTCCAAGAATAGAGGCAAACCGGTGCAAGGTTGCCTCACAGTGAGTGGAGCCAGACATGCATTCCATAGTGTGCTCAGCATCTCTTGATGGCCAAAGTAGCAAAGAATTGCTTAACCAACTCTGGACTATAGTCACATTGAATCTTCATCAGATCCTGCAAGCCCAACCTGCCAGTCACCCAGATGGCATCCTCAAAATGATTGTTGACTGCCAGAAGATCCACATCGATAGCTTGCATGGGTCGCAGTTTCTTCATGGGCTCATAAATATCCTTGTAGATGAACTCCTGCTCCACACACCAGAAACGTCTGCCCTCTATCTCATCATCCCTCTCACCGTCCTCATACCAGTTCTTCATACGGATTGCTGCATAAGTGACAATGTCCATAGTCTTGTAGTTCTGCCTCTGAGCCTTGTTCTTCTGCCTTGAAGTGGTGGACTTGCGGGGAGCATTCGGTGCAAACTCATCACTCGACCGGTCATGCCTTGGGCGTCTCCGACCCCGAGAACCATTACCTGTGAACAGCAAAGATGGATAGCAAAGAGAAGATAATGCTCATAAGTCATGTATGATACAGTAATGTACTCTAGAAGCATACTATAAGTCGGTACAAGTATAGACAAGATAGATTGAATCAACACTGCAGCGGCGATGAAGCTCCAGGCCGGATAATCCGGTGTCCCCGGGGGGCGGATAATCCGGCATGACCGGATAATCCGGTCTTCGCGGGGGCCGGATAATCCGGCCCTGCGAATCTAGCAGACCTTGCAATCAAAAACTTGTCTACGACCAGATCGGCCTTATAGCATGCAAGAGGAGTATACTACACATGATTTGGAACAACTAGACACCATCTCCACCAAGAAAATAGCACATACAAATCACAACATCTAGGGTTAGGGATTGTGAGCCATACCCCCATCCATTGGAGAAGCCGCTTGGAGGAGATAAGAGCTAGGGAGGAGGAGCACCCGATCCACCCAAAAACTCCAGAAGGGAGCGGACGGGGCGGCTCCGGCGAGGACGAGGCGCTCCGGCGAGTTGAGGGCAGAGAGAGAGAGGCGCGTGGGGGAATAGGTTCTGGAACCGTTCACCCCGCGGCCTCCCCTCATAACCCATCGAAACCTTCCCAGGCCGGATAATCCGGCCCTACGTTAGGGCGGATAATCCGGCCGGGCCGGATTTTCCGGGTTTCCATGGGGCCGGATGATGCGTGTAGTTGACACGTCCGTTGGGAACCCCAAGAGGAAGGTGTGATGCGCACAGCGGCAAGTTTCCCTCAGTAAGAAACCAAGGTTTAATCGAACCAGTAGGAGTCAAGAAGCACGTTGAAGGTTGATGGCGGCGGGATGTAGTGCGGCGCAACACCGCAGATTCCGGCGCCAACGTGGAACCCGCACAACACAACCAAAGTACTTTGCCCCAAAGAAACAAGTGAGGTTGTCAATCTCACCGGCTTGTCAGTAACAAAGGATTAACCGTATTGTGTGGAAGATGATTGTTTGCAAGAAAACAGTAACACAAGTATTGCGGTAGATTTGTATTTCAAGTATAAAAGAATGGACCGGGGTCCACAGCTCACTAGAGGTGTCTCTCCCATAAGATAAAAGCATGTTGGGTGAACAAATTACGATCGGGCAATTGACAAATAGAGAGGGCATAACAATGCACATACATGTCATGATAAATATAGTGAGATTTAATTGGGCATTACGACAAAGTACATAGACCGCTATCCAAAGCATGCATCTATGCCTAAAAAGTCCACCTTCAGGTTATCATCCGAACCCCTTCCAGTATTAAGTTGCAAAATAACAGACAATTGCATTAAGTATGGTGCGTAATGTAATCAATAACTACATCCTCGGACATAGCATCAATGTTTTATCCCTAGTGGCAACAGCACATCCATAACCTTAGAGGTTCTTGTCACTCCTCCAGATTCACGGAGACATGAACCCACTATCGAGCATAAATACTCCCTCTTGGAGTTACTAGCATCAACTTGGCCGAGCCTCTACTAATAACGGAGAGCATGCAAGATCTTAAACAACACATAGGTAATAACTTGATAATTAACATAACATAGTATTCTCTATCCATCGGATCCCGACAAACACAACATATAGCATTACAGATAGATGATCTTGATCATGTTAGGCAGCTCACAAGATCCAACAATGAAGCACAATGAGGAGAAGACAACCATCTAGCTACTGCCATGGACCCATTGTCCAGGGGTGAACTACTCACTCATCACTCCGGAGGCGACCATGGCGGTGAAGAGTCCTCCGGGAGATGAATCCCCTCTCCGGCAGGGTGCCGGAGGAGATCTCCGTAATCCCCCGAGATGGTATTGGCGGCGGCGGCGTCTCGGTAAGGTTTTCCGTATCGTGGCTCTCGGTATCGGGGGTTTCGCGACGGAGGCTTTAAGTAGGCGGAAGGGCAACGCGGGGGCCACACGAGGGGCCCACACCATAGGTCGGCGCGGCCGGGGCCCGGGCCGCGCCGCCCTGGTGTGTCGCCACCTCGTGGCCCCACTTCGACTCTCCTTTGGTCTTCCGGAAGCTTCGTGGCAAAATAGGACCCCGGGCGTTGATTTCGTACAATTCGAGAATATTTCGTTACTAGGATTTACGAAACCAAAAACAGCAGAACAACGAATCGGCTCTTCGGCATCTTGTTAATAGGTTAGTTCCAGAAAATGCACGAATATGAGATAAAGTGTGCATAAAACATGTAGATATCATCAATAATGTGGCATGGAACATAAGAAATTATCGATACGTCGGAGACGTATCACCGGATTATCCGGTTTTCTAGAAAATTCCAGAACACCAGAAATCCTGCCTATCTTTTGTTGGTTTTTTGCATAAACCCATATGTGATGCATGATACGTCTCCGACGTATCGATAATTTCTTATGTTCTATGCCATATTATTGATGATACCTACATGTTTTATGCACACTTTATGTCGTATTCGTGCATTTTCTGGAACTAACCTATTAACAAGATGCCGAAGTGCCGCTCTCGTTTTCTCGCTGTTTTTGGTTTCGGAAATCCTAGTAACGAAATATTCTCGGAATTGGACGAAACGAAGACCCGGGTTCCTATTTTCACCGGAAGCATCCGGAACACCGGGAAGGACCGGAGGGGGCACCGGGCCCCTGGACCATAGGCCGGCGCGGCCCGAGGCCCCGGCCGCGCCGCCATATGGTGTGGCCACCCCTTCGACCCTCCCGCGCCGCCTCTTCGCCTATATAAAGCCTCCGTCGCGAAAACCCCGGGACGAAAAACCACGATACGGAAAACCTTCCGGAGCCGCCGCCATCGCGAAGCCAAGATCCGGGGACAGGAGTCTCTGTTCCGGCACCCTGCCGGAGCGGGGAAGTGCCCCCGGAAGGCTTCTCCATCGACACCGCTGCCATCTCCACCGCCATCTTCATCACCGCTGCTCGCTCCCATGAGTAGGGAGTAGTTCTCCATCGAGGCTCGGGGCTGTACCGGTAGCTATGTGGTTAATCTCTCTCCTATGTGCTTCAATACAATAATCTCATGAGCTGCCTTACATGATTGAGATTCATATGATGATGCTTGTAATCTAGATGTCACTATGCTAGTCAAGTGAGTTTTACTTATGTGATCTCCGGAGACTCCTTGTCCCACGTGTGTAAAGGTGACAGTGTGTGCACCGTGTGGGTCTCTTAGGCTATATTTCACAGAATACTTATTCACTGTTGAATGGCATAGTGAGGTGCTTATTTATATCTCTTTATGATTGCAATGTGTTTGTATCACAATTTATCTATGTGCTACTCTAGCAATGTT
Organism: Lolium rigidum; assembly: GCF_022539505.1. Lineage (NCBI taxonomy): Eukaryota > Viridiplantae > Streptophyta > Magnoliopsida > Poales > Poaceae > Lolium > Lolium rigidum. The sequence goes on from NC_061513.1 coordinate 1,317,188, forward strand.
ATTAAAGTAGTTTTATTCCTCCCGCACGTGTGCAAAGGTGACAGATGTGTGCACCGTGTTAGTACTTGGTTTATGCTATGATCATGATCTCTTGTAGATTGCGAAGTTAACTATTGCTATGATAATATTGATGTGATCTATTCCTCCTACATATGCATGAAGGTGACGAGTGTGCATGCTATGCTAGTACTTGGTTTAGTCTTTTGATCTATCTTACACTAAAGGTTACTAAAATATGAGCATTATTGTGGAGCTTGTTAACTCCGGCATTGAGGGTTCGTGTAATCCTACGCAATGTGTTCATCATCCAACAAGAGTGTAGAGTATGCATTTATCTATTCTGTTATGTGATCAATGTTGAGAGTGTCCACTAGTGAAAGTCTAATCCCTAGGCCTTGTTCCTAAATACCGTTGTTGTTGCTTGTTTACTCGTTTTATCGCGTTACTACTGCTGCGTTACTACTTGCTTGTTTACTGTTCTGGGAAAAGCACTTTTCTGGTGCCGTTGCCACTACTTATTCATACCACCTGTATTTCACTATCTCTTCGCCGAACTAGTGCACCTATTAGGTGTGTTGGGGACACAAGAGACTTCTTGCTTTGTGGTTGCAGGGTTGCATGAGAGGGATATCTTTGACCTCTTCCTCCCCGAGATCGATAAACCTTGGGTGATCCACTTAAGGGAAACTTGCTCGCTGTTCTACAAACCTCTCGCTCTTGGAGGCCCAACACTGTCTACAAGAATAGAAGCTCCCGTAGACATCAAGCACTTTTCCGGCGCCGTTGCCGAGGAGGAAAGGTAAAAAGGCACTCATACTCCGGTTCCTGTGTAACGAGTACTTTTCTCGGCGCCATTGTGTTTGTGCTCGAAGCTATTTCCTTTAGATCCTGCAATTGCATCTTTTTGTTTCTTGTTTACACTAGTTTGGCATAATGGACAACAATGAGCTTCTTATTCTATTTCCTGATTTAAAACATGGATTGTTTGACGCGAAAATTAAAAAACCTATGGAATCTTATTTGCATGCTTGGTAGTAATATTAGTATGAACGCTTTGAACACCATTGTTGATAATAATGTAGAAAGTTCTAAGCTTGGGGAAGCTGGTTTTCATGATCTTTTTAGTCCCCCAAGCATTGAGGAGAATATTTACTTTGATGATGCTTTGCCTCCTATTTATGATGATAATAATGATAGTAGTCTTTTAGTACCGCCTGTTATGGAGGATAAATTTGATTATGATTACAATATGCCTCCTATATTTGATGATGAGAATAATAATGATAGCTACTTTGTTGAATTTGCTCCCACTACAACTAATAAAATTGATTATGCTTATGTGGAGAGTAATAATTTTATGCATGAGACTCATGATAAGAATGCTTTATGTGATAGTTATATTGTTGAGTTTGCTCATGTTGCTACTGAAAGTTTTTATGAGAGAGGAAAATATGGTTGTAGAATTTTTCATGTTACTAAAATGCCTCTCTATGTGCTGAAATTTTTGAAGCTACACTTGTTTTATCTTCCTATGCTTGTCACTTTGTTCTTCATGAATTCATTTGTGTACAAGATGCCTCTTCATAGGAAGCATGTTAGACTTAAATGTGTTTTGAATTTGCCTCTTGATGCTCTCTTTTGCTTCACATACTATCTTTTGCGAGTGCATCATTAAAACTGCTGAGCCCATCTTAACGGCTATAAAGAAAGAACTTCTTGGGAGATAACCCATGTGTTATTTTGCTACAGTACTTTGTTTTATATTTGTGCCTTGGAAGTTGTTTACTACTGTAGCAACCTCTCCTTATCTTAGTTTTGTGTTTTGTTGTGCCAAGTAAAGTCTTTGATAGTAAAGTAAGTACTAGATTTGGATTACTGCGCAGTTCCAGATTTTTTTGCTGTCACGAATCTGGGTCTAATTCTCTTTAGGTAACTCAGAAAATTGTGCCAATTTACGTGAGTGATCCTCAGATATGTACGCAACTTTCATTAAATTTGGGCATTTTTATTTGAGCAAGTCTGGTGCCCTTTTAAAATTCGTCTTTACGGACTGTTCTGTTTTGACAGATTCTGCCTTTTATTTCACATTGCTTCTTTCGCTGTGTTGGGTGGATTTCTTTGTTCCATTACCTTCCGAGTAGCTTTGAGCAATGTCCAGAAGTGTTAAGAATGATTGTGTCACCTCTGAACATGTGAGTTTTTGATTATGCACTAACCCTCTAATGAGTTTGTTTCGAGTTTGGTGTGGAGGAAGTTTTCAAGGGTCAAGAGAGGAGGATGATATACTATGATCAAGGAGAGTGAAAACTCTAAGCTTGGGGATGCCCCGGTGGTTCACCCCCGCATATTATAAGAAGACTCAAGCGTCTAAGCTTGGGGATGCCCAAGGCATCCCCTTCTTCATCGACAACATTATCAGAGTTCCTCCCCTGAAACTATATTTTTATTCCGTCACATCTTATGCACTTTGCTTGGAGCGTCGGTTTGTTTTTGTTTTTGTTTTGTTTGAATAAAATGGATCCTAGCATTCACTTTATGGGAGAGAGACACGCTCCGCTGTAGCATATGGACAAATATGTCCTTAGGCTCTACTCATAGTATTCATGGCGAAGTTTCATCTTCGTGAAATTATTATATGGTTGGAATTGGAAAATGCTACATGTAGTAATTCTAAAATGTCTTGGATAATTTGATACTTGGCAATTGTTGTGCTCATGTTTAAGCTCTTGCATCATATACTTTGCACCCATTAATGAAGAAATACTTAGAGCTTGCTAATTTGGTTTGCATATTTGGTTTCTCTAGAGTCTAGATAACATCTAGTATTGAGTTTTGAACAACAAGGAAGACGGTATGGAGTCTTATAATATTTACAATATGTCTTTTATGTGAGTTTTGCTGTACCGTTCATCCTTGTGTTTGTTTCAAATAACCTTGCTAGCCTAAACCTTGTATCGAGAGGGAATACTTCTCATGTGTCATTTGTGTCCACCATACCTACCTACTACATGGTATTTATCCGCCATTCCAAAGTAAATTGCTTGAGTGCTACCTTTAAAATTCCATCATTCACCTTTGCAATATATAGCTCATGGGACAAATAGCTTAAAAACTATTGTGGTATTGAATATGTACTTATGCACTTTATCTCTTATTAAGTTGCTTGTTGTGCGATAACCATGTTTCTTGGGACGCCATCAACTATTCTTTGTTGGATATCATGTGAGTTGCTATGCATGTCCGTCTTGTCTGAAGCAAGAGAGATCTACCACCTTCATGGTTGGAGCATGCATATTGTTAGAGAAGAACTTTGGGCCGCTAACTAAAGCCATGATTCATGGTGGAAGTTTCAGTTTGGACATATATCCTCAATCTCATATGAGAATAATAATTGTTGCCACATGCTTATGCATTAAAGAGGAGTCCATTATCTCGTTGTCCATGTTGTCCCGGTATGGATGTCTAAGTTGAGAATAATCAAAAGCGAGAAATCCAAAATGCGAGCTTTCTCCTTAGACCTTTGTACAGAGCGGCATGGAGGTACCCCATTGTGACACTTGGTCAAAACATGTGCATTGCAAAGATCCGGTAGTCCAAGTTAATTAGGACAAGGTGCGGGCACTATTAGTATACTATGCATGAGGCTTGCAACTTGTAAGATATAATGTACATAACTCATATGCTTTACTACTACCGTTGACAAAATTGTTTCATGTTTTCAAAATAAAAGCTCTAGCACAAATATAGCAATCGATGCTTTCCTCTTCGAAGGACCATTCTTTTACTTTTATGTTGAGTCAGTTCACCTATCTCTCTCCACCTCAAGAAACAAACACTTGTGTGAACTGTGCATTGATTCCTACATACTTGCATATTGTACTTGTTATATTACTCTATGTTGACAATTATCCATGAGATATACATGTTACAAGTTGAAAGCAACCGCTGAAACTTAATCTTCCTTTGTGTTGCTTCAATACCTTTACTTTGATTTATTGCTTTATGAGTTAACTCTTATGCAAGACTTATTAATACTTGTCTTGAAGTACTATTCATGAAAATTCTTTGCTTTATGATTCACTTGTTTACTCATGTCATTACCATTGTTTTGATCGCTGCATCCACAACATATGTTTACAAATAGTATGATCAAGGTTATGATGGCATATCACTTCAGAAATTATCTTTGTTATCGTTTTACCCGCTCGGGACGAGCAGAACTAAGCTTGGGGATGCTTGATACGTCTCCGACGTATCGATAATTTCTTATGTTCTATGCCATATTATTGATGATACCTACATGTTTTATGCACACTTTATGTCATATTCGTGCATTTTCCGGAACTAACCTATTAACAAGATGCCGAAGTGCCGCTTCCGTTTTCTGCTGTTTTTGGTTTCGAAATCCTAGTAACGAAATATTCTCGGAATTGGACGAAACGAAGACCCGGGTTCCTATTTTCACCGGAAGCATCCGGAACACCGGGAAGGACCGGAGAGGGGGCACTCGGGCCCCGGACCATAGGCCGGCGCGGCCCAGGCCCTGGCCGCGCCGCCATATGGTGTGGCCACCCCTTCGACCCTCCTGCGCCGCCTCTTCGCCTATATAAAGCCTCCGTCGCGAAAACCCTGGGACGAAAAACCACGATACGGAAAACCTTCCAGAGCCGCCGCCATCGCGAAGCCAAGATCTGGGGGACAGGAGTCTCTGTTCCGGCACCCTGCCGGAGCGGGGAAGTGCCCCCGGAAGGCTTCTCCATCGACACCGTTGCCATCTCCACCGCCATCTTCATCACCGCTGCTGCTCCCATGAGGAGGGAGTAGTTCTCCATCGAGGCTCGGGGCTGTACCGGTAGCTATGTGGTTAATCTCTCTCCTATGTGCTTCAATACAATAATCTCATGAGCTGCCTTACATGATTGAGATTCATATGATGATGCTTGTAATCTAGATGTCACTATGCTAGTCAAGTGAGTTTTACTTATGTGATCTCCGGAGACTCCTTGTCCCACGTGTGTAAAGGTGACAAGGTGTGCACCGTGTGGGTCTCTTAGGCTATATTTCACAGAATACTTATTCACCGTTGAATGGCATAGTGAGGTGCTTATTTATATCTCTTTATGATTGCAATGTGTTTGTATCACAATTTATCTATGTGCTACTCTAGCAATGTTATTAAAGTAGTTTTATTCCTCCCGCACGTGTGCAAAGGTGACAAGTGTGTGCACCGTGTTAGTACTTGGTTTATGCTATGATCATGATCTCTTGTAGATTGCGAAGTTAACTATTGCTATGATAATATTGATGTGATCTATTCCTCCTACATATGCATGAAGGTGACAAGTGTGCATGCTATGCTAGTACTTGGTTTAGTCTTTTGATCTATCTTACACTAAAGGTTACTAAAATATGAGCATTATTGTGGAGCTTGTTAACTCCGACATTGAGGGTTCGTATAATCCTACGCAATGTGTTCATCATCCAACAAGAGTGTAGAGTATGCATTTATCTATTCTCGTTATGTGATCAATGTTGAGAGTGTCCACTAGTGAAAGTCTAATCCCTAGGCCTTGTTCCTAAATACTTGTTGTTCGTCGCTTGTTTATCGTTTCTATCGCGTTACTACTCGCTGCGTTACTACTCGCTTGTTCATCGTTCCGGGCAAAGCACTTTTCCGGTGCCGTTGCCACTACTTATTCATACCACCTCGTATTTCACTATCTCTTT